>NC_031678.1:2723756-2940413 GCF_000149555.1 Fusarium verticillioides 7600 | reverse complement strand
CAGCAGCAAGGAAAGACTGTCCCCTTTGGATCGTGGATCATTCCCGGTTAATCCAGCAGCCGCCAAGTCATACCCGCTTCAGTAACTAACAGTCGGTGGCTTACATCGCTATCGATAAGCTTGTAGCAAGAATGGCCCGTCTAACGGCTACAACGTCGGCAATTTCCTTGAAATTCCCAGCGCCCGCACGTTGGTGTAACCAACAAAACATCTGATTATTGACATATTTATTTAATGCCGCAGAGTCACTTAGCCTCAAGGCCGGTAAAGGCGTGTACGGAGTGTAAGCAAGCAAAGGTACGAGCCCCTGAACCGATATATGCTAGATAACAGCTGATTAGCAAGTTGCGATGTGATTCTAAGGAGAAGTTCCCTGATCCGTGCTCGCGGTGCAATGCAAGACATTTGTTCTGCACGGTGGATGCCACTTTTAAGAGGACGCCGGCGAGAAAGTACGTATCAAGACCGCTTGATCCGGGAGCATCACTCAACTGATGGTGACGTAGGCGTTTGGAGGCGATGAGCAAGGAACTTCAAGAATTACGGAACCAGACTCATCGTACCGATGATCAATTGGCGGCTGGATCGAGCTATACATCCGAGAGCAGATCGCCGGCGTCCCAGGATGAAGGTGTGGATGACTTTGAGCTTACACCGTTTACTGTGAGCCTAGCTGGGATAGTCCTCGACAGTTCCACTGCGACAGAGGCCTTCATGGTGTATGACCCCTCTCTATCCCCTCTTAAATCTGCTGATAGCGTTTAGTTTTGCCGAGTACATGCGTCCTCGACTTCCGGTGGTCGCCTCTCTCTCTGCTCAAGCAGCCTATGAGAGCCAGCCCTTTCTCTTCTGGACAATCGTCATAATTGTACTCTGTCGATTACCCGAACCTGAGAACATTGCCTTATTCCAGTTGCTTCGAGCGCCATATGAGAGATTAGTACAGGAGACTGTTACTGACGCGCCACTACCGCTGTACAAAGTGCAAGCTTTGTTACTTCTCTGTAACTGGCCGCTGCCTACGGATAAACAGTGGAAAGAGCCTAGCTGGCTTTACTGCGGTGTTGCGATCCAAGCTGCCCGATATCTGAGTCTTGATCGACAGCAAACTATTCCATCTCTTCGTGTTATTGGAGTCACATCGGGCAGCATTCGGTCAAGAATCAACACTTGGCTGTCTTGTTTCAGTGTCTCGACATCGTGAGTTACATGAAAGATGAGACTTCAGTATTACTTACTAACGGAAACAGACTGAGCTTGCACCTGGGCCTTCCCTGTCCCATTGAATCGGAGCTGGACTTTGCTGCTATTCATGCATTTCTGAAACGGCAAACTGTACCAGCTGCCTTTGCAATTGAAGTACGCATCCAACTAGTCGTCGCAAAATTCACAGCACTGCTCAGCCATGAGCTGTTAGGTGGCACGAGTTCATCATTCCTTCGTTTGTTTGACACTGAGCTTGAGGCAATAAAGAACGAGATACTTCCAGATGCAGAAACGAAGAGCATAGTTGAATACGCAATCCTAGACGCCAAAATACATATATACACACTTGTGATCACGAAATCCCCAGCAAACTCATCTTCTCGCCAGATCCTTCTTCGAACAGCACGCGACATAGCCCTAAGAATCGTTGAAATCGGAACACGCACCATTCGTACCAACCCCGAAAATATCACCTTCATTCGGCGCGAAAAGTGCCAACCGAAAGATCGCCACAGATGCTTGGGTTTCTCAACAATCTTTCTCCTCAAATTCTTCATTCGACAGAGTTCCGATGGACCTGAAGAACGACAGATTGTGGCGAATCATGTCGCTATGACACAAACGCTGTGCAGAGCATGTACGATTGATCCAAAAGATGAGTTTAGTCGCATTGTAAGTGTATTTGAAGCACTAGGGCGGGAGACTTCAAAGGAGGAAGATAAGACGAAGTTGGTGCTTAATCATAGAATGGGAGTGTCATTGATGTTTGATGCTGTTAATACAGCGGGCAAGATACGAGGAAAGCCTGTTGAGGTAGAGGAAGGGGATGCGGGAACGGCTGAGGAGACAACGACAGAGACGTTGCCGGATCACGGGGATATGATGAGCCAGGTGGAAGGAAATCCGGAGTTTTTAAAGAGCTTTTGGAATGACCCGTACACGAGCTTACTCCAGTTTGACCCGACCTCACTGGAGGGCGATTACCCAAAGACCTGGTAATGGACCTAAAAGCTGAAACCTTCAGGGAGCTTCAGGCTCGCAAGACCCATGTGCTCCTGTGACCCATGGATATCGTTCTCCATGAAACCACCAGCAGACTTCTTCTTACCCGATCGGATTCTGGGAATGGTTACCTTGAAAGAGATAGCAGGATCGAAGAAGCCAATCCAGATGATGTCTTGTTCTGAGACGCCGATGGCTTTCGCAACGTTGCTGGCTGAGAGGAGATCGGATGATTTGATAGCCTCATATGCTTCGGTGGATGCGAACATGGCGTCTATCGTGATCTCATATGGACCAGCGTTCTTGGATCGGACGATGCGACATAGATCCGATAGGGTCTCGGGTTTCTGGACAGCTTGGTTGGGAGGACTAGGAGAGCGCTGGGAACTTGCCCTCGTCCTCTGAGGAGGCTTGCTGTCGACCTCAGGCACAGTAATGTGTCCGTTGCTCCCGTTTGGCCCGTTAATGGCCCCTTTGCCAATTCGAGACACCCGACCTCTCAATAACGGCCCCTCAAGTACACACCCATCAGCACCAAGAGCCAACCTCTCTTCACCAGGCTCAAGATCCATGAGATGATACAACGAGAACTCAGCACAAGGCCCCAACTCAATCTCCATGAGACCACCAAGGCCAAAGCCAAAGTTTCCTGCAGTCGCTTTCTGCCCAGGATACGGTGCATGCTATCACACATTAGCTTAACCTACTGATAGATAAGGAGACTTACAATCATTCCTACTCGAGCCTTGGATGCAATGCTGTTAGCCAACTGCTGTGTTGACGCGAGTGCTTCAGAAACGATGAAGAGTTGACCTGGTCCGGCCTGTGTGTACTGGTCTTTGCCGTAGACATGGAAGTCTAGGTTCCATTGACCCGTGATCTCGGGGTGTTGTTGGTCGACGTAGACCTTGACTCGGGCCAGTAGTTTGTCAATCTGGGAAACGAGGATATCTATAATTGTTAGAATGCTTTCATACGTCGGGGATAGGGACTTTTTACGGTCTGTGATACTGCCCATGAACATAGAGCGATAACCAACAATACGTGCAGCTTCGAGCTTGAGTTGATAAGGCTTGCCATCTGCTTCAGACGAGCGATATGCACTACCACTCACCCTGACAGACTTCCCATCAGAGAGCTGCTCATACTTTGAGTTGTCAAGATGAAGTGACCCTCCTGGCCCCCGTAGAACATCCGGTCTCGTATTCTCATACAGTGTATGCGCAGCAACAGATAAAGGCGTACACATCGACTCAGGATCTATCGGTCGAACATCGAATAAACCATTCTCATAAACGGTAGCAACAGCACCATGGGACTTCGGGAATGAACACTGCCCTCCACATTCCAGGATCTTACCCATGTGATAGAACCCACCAAGCCTAGAGTGAAGTTCTTCTGTGCTGAGATGGTTTGACTGGCGTGTCAGTTGATGAACGCAGAATGCGACGTATGGGGATGGGTCATAGGCTCGTCCGCCGATTATGATGTTGAAGTCTGGATTGGCGGTCATGACGTCGAAGAAGGGCTCGTAACCCATTTGAGCGACGACGCGGAGGGATTGATTGATCTCATATTCTGTTGCCGGTGGAACGCAGGGACCGCAGCCGGTTAGACGGCCTTGTTTGAAGCGTTCGAGTATGGTCGCCTTGTTGATATTGGAGAATAGCGATATCGTATTGAAAGCATAGTCCCTGTAAAGTATCAGCAAGATAGTACAAGCAGTACTACCATACTTACTTATTCCCCTCTTCTGATGCAATCTCTTTAATAATCTCACCAATAGCCTCAACATGTTCATCCGTCCCGTCACCACCAGCAGACCCAAATATCAGGGGCACACGAAACGTATGGACAAGCCGAAGTAACTTGTCAAGATCCTTCTCATACGCCGACCTCGGGCACGACATAGACCCCAAAGCGAGCTTCTGCGGTCCACTATCTGTCGAGCCCGAATCCAAGATAATAGCCGTTGGTATGCCGGTTGGTACAAGGCGAGAGAGTTCGTAGTGCGTGAGGGCTTCGTCGAAGCCGTAGCCTAGCATCCCCACTGGAGTGATGATTTGGCATATCGGCTTGAGTTCCAGGATCTCGGCGTTGTTGAGTTGCATTGTCGAGTCGGAGGGTAGTGATTGATACGAGATATGCAGTGATACGTTAGAGATCGACGTGGTATTGGTGCGAGGTTCGGTGATAACGCGGGCGTTGATATGTTTGTGATCGTAACTTCAAGTCAGTGATAAACAAGGAAATAGCCCACTAAATGTGTCAAGACGACCTTGAGCTTTTTGAATGAATCATTGATTGAAATATCGACGTCCTTCCAAGTGAAATCATCGCTTTTACATATCAACACAAAACCGCCAAGCATCCTTTCCATGGGGCGGACTTCGCTCAATCGTGCGGATTTCGCAAGACCCCACAAATAGATGCATGTCAGATTCATCGTTCAGAGTCCGACGGGGTTAAGGTCCTACGGATCTTGACGGTATCGCACTAACGAGCGGCAATTGGTAGCAATGCCGGAGGTTAATTGACCAGTTTATACTTGATTATCGTGCCTAAAAATGGTGTTGCACGGAGTAATGCATGCATCCTGCATCCTCATCTTACGTGGCGATCGTCTCTCTACGGCACAGCGAGTTCACGAGGGCATCGCTTCTGCAAAACTGCATCTCTTCTCCATCATATTCGACACTACCTTCCCAAATGATCGAATCTGCTCTATCAACAACTAATGCCTCACCTTTAATAACGTACCCAACTCAACCTCATTCTCGCAAAGACTGTCCCGTCCCCAGCCTCACTAGTCCGAGTCCGTAGGGCTCTGCTGACTGCGCCCTGTAAGCACTGAGTTTCATCCTCGTTCTGGCGCCGACGTAATTGGCTCAGTGACAGAATTAGCGTATCATCGCCCACTGAAGGATTTATCCTACGCGATAATTGCTACTCCACGATTTGACCTCCGTAGGGCAGATCACCAACAGTCCGATGGACCCCTCCACCAGAAATGCGAGGTCTGAGCTGGATTACTCTTCTTTATAGATGCTGATTGCCACCTTTGCCATTGTCTTTTCGCATTCGCACCATTGACCATCTTAACCATTCGCTAAGCGATATTACAATTCGGTAAAAAGTCATCATGAGTTATCACGACCGCAAGAACAGCGATCCCCAAGAGGGTAGTATCGCACCAAGCTACCACGAGCTCGAAACAACAAGACGATGGCAGACAATTCCACAAGAAGATGAAGACATCACAGCTTACGATCCCTACACTTCCCAAACTACCACCCAAGACTCAACCACAAAACAAGACCCGCCGCCTCAACAAGATGATGAAGAAGCGCAAATGCCACTCCGCCAAGCACTTAAGAAATACCCCAAGATCGCAATGTACTGCCTCGCCATGACAATCCCCGTCATCGGCTGGGGCTACGACCTCGTCATCGTCGGCGCCGTCGCAAGCGTCGATACCTTCAAAGCAGACTACGGATCAAAAATCGACGGCGAGATGGACATTCCCGGAAACTGGCTGTCCCTCTGGCTTGGTCTTCCGCCCGCTGGTGCAGCGCTCGGTGGTTTGTTGGGCGGATGGCTACAGAACCGCATTGGACGAAAACTCACGCTTTTGTTTGGAACGATCATTTCTGTCATTGCGATTGCGTGTATTTTCTTCTCGCATATGCCTGAGCCGCTTAACATGAAGCGTACGCTTCTCACGGCTGGTCTGACGATTCAGGGTTTTTCGGTCGGTGTTATCAAGACGACTTGTGTAACGTGGGTGTCTGAGAATACACCGACGGCGCTGCGTGGATCGGCGATGGCTTTGTTTCCGGTCTTCACCTTGCTTGGTCAACTCATTGGTCTTATTGTTATCAAGCTCATCAATGACATTGAGAACAGCAGTGGTTATCTTGGCGCTTTTGGATCACAGTGGATTCTCTCCCTCGGCCCTTTTATCCTTTCTATCGTCATGCCAGAAAGCCCTGCTCATTTGATCAGGACTGGCCAGGAACAGAGAGCTATTAAATCAGCTACTCGTCTGTTCGCTCCCAAGGTCAGTCCATATGGTGCACTTGAACGGATTAGAGCGACCATCGAAGAAGAGAAGGCTATCACAGCTTCAGTGAACTACTGGTCTTGTCTCAGGGGCACGAACCTTCGAAGGACGCTTATTGTGGTACTGGCTTCTATCATGCCTGCCCTCTTCGGTTTGGAACTTCTCTCAAATGCCAGCGTCTTCTTGACATCTATGGGCATGAAGTCGGGATATGCCATCATGTTCACGCTGGCTGGTATAGTAGCTGGAATGCTCGCCAATGGTCTAAGCTTTTGGCTTCTTTCCCGCGCTGGCCGTCGCAGCTTGACCTTATTCTCGTTGGCTTCTTCAACACTTCTCTACGGCGCCATGGGCGTGACTGGCTTTTGGAAGAGTGAGACTCTCACTTGGGCTACAGGAGGAATCATGACAGCTGTCATTGTCGTCTGTGGTATGGGTGCTTGGCCAGCTGGGTATGCCATCCTGGGAGAGACTAGTTCGCTTCAACTCCGATCTCTCACTCAAGGTTTGGCTGGCATTGCTGAGAAGGGCTTTTCCATCATGCTGGCTGTTGTTCTACCTATGCTTTTCAGCAGAGATAAGGCGGCACTAGGCGGAAAGACAGGTTTTCTGTTTTGTGGACTCTGCCTGGTCGGTACTCTCTTGACTTGGTTCTTTATCCCTGAGATGAAGGGAAGAAGTGCGATTGAGATTGATCACATGTTTGAGATGAGATTGCCGACGAGAAGATTCAAGGGCTTCAAGATGGAGGTGCATGAAATCCAAGAGGCTTCCCCTCTCGCATCACATGCTAGTTTGTAGAGTGTCTACTGACTGGATGTCGTCATGGTTTTGGATGAATGAGATAGAGTGGTATCTGCTCGGTTAGTTATGATATATAGACACGCCCAATTACTTTAAAACTGTTTTTTGCCTATTCACTACCTTTATTGAGATGTTCCAAGTGCCAAAACCAGTCGTCTCATTGCATGACTACCACTCACAGTACAAAGCATACGTGTAAGATCCAAACCTGCACTTCTGCAACTTCCCAAAGTTCTCATCCTCATAGCACCTAATCCCACTGACCCCATCGCAAACAAGCTTTCCTACTCTGTCCGTACTACCCTCATAAAAGCACGTATTCCCATAAAGCTTCTCCATCGTATCACCACTCTTTAGGGCAGCGGGAAACTTGTCATCAGCTGTTGTGTTCAAGATCGGAGTACCTCGCGTATCTCCGCCTTTACCTGTCTTGAAACAGGTATCGGAGGAGAAGTCCTTGTCTACAGGCTTTTCCGCGATGACCCATACGGTTTTGAGATACCGGGCGATGGTAATTCTGTGCTTCTTCTTGGAGGTATCAGGGTCGCCGCACCCATTGAGCCACGCAGCGATAGCTCCTGTCTTGGGATCGACAGCGACGTAATCGTATCGGCCCGTCTTCTGTAGCTTCGCGTATCGGATGTTTGCGCCGGATGTCCCGACGCCGCCTGCGATCTCTCCTGCTTCTCGCCAGGTGGGCTTCTTGGGGTAGTCATTGTACCAAACCTTGACACTGCCATCGAGTCTAGATGTCCAGACGTAGTCCGCTTTTCCATCGCCGTTCATATCGATGAAGTCAATCTCGTCTGGCGATTGGTTGATACCCGAAGCATCTGCGTCTGGCATTGGGGCATACTTGTCACCATCGTTGTCGGGGCCGTAGATATTGCGGTAGATGGTTGTGCCGCCGTTGTCCTTGAGAAAGATGTAGTCGTCGCGCTATGAAGGTCGTTAGCAGATGAGTCGCTCGGTGAATCACTGCCCGAGTCTTACCCCGTCACCGTCAATATCGGCGATGCGCACTCGCTTCCCTGGTCCGAGGCCTGATGCGATCGTGCCTATTGGCCGGAACTTCCACTCCGACTCCCGTCCCAAATTGAGATAGGCTTTCAATAGACCAGTCTTGGGATCTAAGTCTAGGTAATCGTCCAGCCCGTCGCTGCTACTGGTTAGTCAAGTGCTCCGCGAACCAGAGTCCGAGGCTACTCACCCATTGATGTCGCCAAAAACGACCTGGTTTGCTGGTGCAGCACCAGAAGCAATTGGCTTGCCGCCATTGATTGGGCTCCATGCCCAACCAAGAGAGTCACCATCATTGACTCCAGAGTTGAGACTAAGTTGTCAGCAAGTCGATCACAAAGTGGACATGGGAGCATGACTTACTAAACCGTTGGAGCACCCGTCTTCGGGTCAAGCCAGACATAGTCATCTACTCCATCGCCATCCATATCAGCAAAACGAAGGCCATCAATCGCCATAGAGTCATCGGTAGTCCCTCTGTTATACCACACCGAAAGTGCACCATGGTCGCCAACATAGACGTAGTCGTCCTTCCCATCGCCATCCATGTCTGCTAAACGAATAGTGCTGGGCTTCTTCTTGATACCATCGGCAATGGTCTTGGCAGGACCCTGATGGACGAAGAGAGGAACACCCTCCCTGTTGGTGGGCTGGTTGAGGAATCCTGTGAGGCCACCGTCTTCGTCCCAGATCAAATAGTCTGCCTTCTATTAGTACGAACCATGACGTGCGAGAAGCAGAACTTACCATCGCGACCGTCTCCATTCATCTGTGAATCATGCTTGTTAGTCTGGTATTTCAGTCTGGGTTCATTCCACTTACATCGGCAAACACCAACTTCGAGATGTCACTGACAGCCCCAGTAGCAATACCTCCCATGGCATGAAAGAGAACATCTCGTCCTCCAACTGATCCAGTGTTCAAATGATGCTTCAGCGATCCACCCTCACCAATGTAGACATAGTCAGCCCGTCCATCGCCGTTGATGTCTGGGAATCGCAGAGTCTCGAGGTTAGCGTGCGGCACGCCTGAAGCAATCTCGCCTCCAGGCACAAATTTCCAACCGTTGTCCCAGCTGTCATCAGGGCCATAGTTCCACCAAACGCGAACCGAGCCGTTATCTGGGTCCACGACGAGGTAATCATCCATCTGTCGAATGTCAGTATAGGCGTATTCGATCCGATAAAGTACTTACGCCGTCACCGTTCATGTCCTGTAGGTGGGTTAGTCTTGGTTAATAGAGCGATCGAGTGGGAACTTACCGCCAGATAGATAGTCTTCGCAGGGCCTACACCGCTACCGATGATGCCATTGTTTTTACCAGCCTTTGACCACGGCTTGGGAAGATTGTTGAGCCAACAGGTGATCTCTCCAGTCTTGGGGTGAATCCATACATAGTCTGGGCCAGTCATTAGTTCCAGATTCATCGTCAGATGCCTATGCAATGAAGGTTCAGTGCTTACCTGCTTTGCCATCGCCATTCATGTCATGCAATCTGACATACTGATTCTCCAAGCCAAGTCCCTCAGCAACTTGTCCTTCGGCTTTCCAGTCTTTGTGATACTTCCAATCACCATTCTTACCAACGCCGCCCTGAGCAATCTTTCCAGTGCCCTTGTACCAAGGATTGCCATTACAAATGACGCACTTGTCTTTGCCGCCCGTCGCATACTCAGCCGCATCTGCCACTGTCTTCTTCGAAGTGACCTGAATAGGACTCTTTCCCCAGTCCGGAGCAGGGATGTTCTTGTCAATACCGCCATTAGTACCGTCACCACCGTTGGGGTCTGGTCCAACTGGCTTCTTGATCCAACTGCTGGGAATCTGGTGGATGAAGCTGTACCAATAGTCGCCCATAAGCTTGTACCCATCATTGGTAGGGTGGATACAGTCTTGGAGGTCACTCGTCTTAAAGGTCGTGAAGTCCACGGCTAAGACATGCTTACCGTCGTCATGGCGTGACTTGACGACGCCAGGTACAAGCTTTTGAAACTCCTTAGTCGCGGGTGACTGTTTCTCATCGCAAGTGTTGATGATCATGGCTACCAGAATTGTTGCATCAGGGCATGCCTTGACCATCTTGTCAATGAGTTTGCCAAGTCGATCGGCAGCACCCTTCGGATCGTTACCCTCTTTCGAGATGCCATGGTTGGGGTTCATATCGTTGGTACCTGCCGCAAGGAGAATGATGTTGGGCCGCTGTTTGAGTGAAGGGTCGACATGGTCCGAGATGTACTGAATGGTCTTTCCAGACCATGCTGCCTATTTTGGAGTCAGTCATAGTGTCCGCAGTGAGCCGGGGTACGTACATAGTTTCCGTCGCTCATTGTACCCGATGACTCTGTGCCAGCAAATACGACCTTGTCTCCTGGCTAGAGTTAACAACCTTTCTCTCAGTGAAGGCCTTGCCCTCGTGCGTTCTTACCAGAAAGATCCTTCTTCAGCTGCCCACGGTAGCCATTGCCGTCACCTCCCTTCCTGTCGCTCAGATAACCCACTGTGATAGAATCACCCACCGGGAGAATCCGCAGCTCCGTACCCTTCTTGACTGCCTCTCCCGGTTTAGTCTCCTTGTACTTCAGGACTATGTTGCCGGAAGGGTTGATAGGACACTGCGCTACCGATGTATCAAGAAGAGGCTCTGGAGCCATGTCATTCGCCTCCATGCGGCGGTTAGAGACCTCGAAAAGAACGAGGTTGGCGATGAGCTCGTGGAGGAGGATCTGAGGGTGGAAGACACGGCCGTAACTACAAGATTTAGGTTAGTAGCGGGGACAATACACGGTGGCTGCTTGCTTACCCATCAGGCAAAAGATTCGGTACATCCTCAGTAGCTCCCTCTTTAGCTGAAGCCTGGAGACCCTGAATCTCAGAATCATCTTCAATCTTGTGCTCCTGCCTGAATGTCACATCCGGTGCGACAAACTCAGCTGCTCGGGCCATCGTGTTCATATCACCGGAAAATGAACCGTTCGTATGCTCGACAGTACTCCGCTTCCAAGGCCTATTACCCCAAGGGTCAAAGGTATCGAGCTCATAGAACATCAGCTCCGGTCTAGGAAAGTTAGCACGCGATACGAGTCAAACTTCCAGAGTGTTGGGGCTCACCTTGTGTTGCTGTCAACCACCGACTCGTCAACGCCGTCTTCGCAGTACCGGCCCTTGAAGTGGCCGACATACTCATCGTAGTTGATGAAGGTCACCTTATCGCCGGCTCTCTTGACGGCAGCTTCCTGAAAGTCGCGTTAAATCACTGAGGTTCCTCAATGTCTGTTTGCACCTACAATCTTGTCGTTGATGAGATCAACCAGCCTGTTCATCTCTCTTCGACGCAACTCTTCGAGACGAGCAGCAGGCTGCCAAATATTATACGCTTTCTTAGAGAAAATGTTAGTAAGACTCACAAACTGCTTCGAACTACTTACAAATATCCAGGTTGACCATGTCACTTTGTCGCAAGCAGGCCCGTAGTCGGTGCTCCAAAATTTGGCATACCTATAACCGAGATTAGCGGAGGGGCAGTGACACTTGATCACGCATTATCATACCCTGTGTAGTATATCATGCCGCTACATAGAAAAAAGCCATTAGTACCTATCCAATGAGTGTGTGAGGGCAGGACTTACTCTGATGCCAGTTTCTTCTTCGTAGCCTCGATCATCCCATCGATCCTTTTGGAGAACTCATTGTCGTTTATGATGTTCTTGGAGTATTGGAGCTGGCCTAGACAACCACGAGACGCAGCGTCCCAGTCCCATCCTTTTGCCCAGGGCTCGCCTATCATCTCTGCAACTTTACCTACAGTAGACTGCTGGCCGTTCAAAGCAAACCATTGATAGACACATTGGTTCAGGATGTTAACAAGCTCAGCATCGTTGCCACCTAGAACATTGTCAGTGGGTGTCTACACCTCAACGGATTACCTGTGATCCCTACCCGCTGATAAAAGAATGATTTGCTGATCAGAGTCTATTGAAGGAAGTTGATCCTCAATTACATTCTTGATGACAGCACCAGAGCAAGACTTGAACTGAAACTTCCTGTTGGCTGCATCGCCAAGTCTTTCATCTTGATTGATGAGATATGGGTAAGAATGGTCATATCGTCGGCAGTTCTCGTCTGTGGCTTGTCAAAATCTCGTTCGAACAACCCAACGGTGTGAACTTACCGCCCTCTCCATGTAAGCCGTCTCCAGCCCCAATACCAGCTGAGTATGAGTCGCCGACAGCTGCAAGCTTCTTTATGAACGTCAAGTCATCTGGATTGAAGAAGCCTGTCGTTTCTCTTCCAAAAATATTGTTCATGGACATAGATCCAAAGCCAACAAAAGAAGGACGTGCTACTGCTGAGCCAGCAGCTGCGAATAGTGTCAAAGCATAGCTTAGACGCTGCATGATGATACAGTTGTTTACAAGCAAGACAGAAGGTGTCACTCTCTTCCGGGAAATACTGACACTTGGCAATTTTCATATGTGTGCCAACGGAACTATTGTTAGCAAGCCGGTAGTCAGCCTTGCAGGGTTTGTCTATTTCCTCCTCTTGGCCCCCAAATCCAGTTTCAAGATCTGCACTTCGCCCATGCTACTGAGTATGGCCCCCACAGTCCTGCGTGATTTAGCTATCACCTCATGACCCAGTCCGGCCGAGAAGCTCGGTTCGCATTTGACCCACGTGGTGACATATAAATGAAGTCTACAGGGGAGAACCAACAGATGAGGGATAAAATTAGTCGGGCATTTCCTGACTCGAAAGGATCATCATGCATGAGTCGCAGCACGGCCCGTTAATTATAGAAAAGCCACTGTCGAAATGGCAAGTCGAACCAACAACTGTGTTTCACGATCCCTTATTGGCGTCTTGTTGGTTGTTGGTTCTAGCAAAAAGCTCGTGTCAACATCCACATTACATGGCAGGCTATTTGAGCCCTGATTGGACACACGGCCCACCAGATTTCCATGTCTCTATCACAGCGCGTAGTCAACTTGTAACCGAGTTAGTAAATGGGGGCTGTACGGCCAACAAGGTGAGCAGTGATAGGCAAATAATTCCGGAATCTCAGCTTCGGCAGTTTTTCAAAGGATCAAGGTATAAGCCTTTAATTTTAGAAAATTCCGCAGTGCTACGATCATCGTGTCTGCGCTCCGACTTAGCCGCCGGCGGAAAGGCGCAAACCTGGCGTCCTTTTGTTTCCCGGATGCTTGGAAGTAATCCGGATTTTGACCGCTGTGCTGTTACTCCACGGTGCTCTGACTGTACTGTCAAGTATTTATCTATGCTAGAATCCCTTGAATCTTAATGGCTTAGAGAAGAAGATACCTTGGTCCAGCAATCTGCCAACATGTCGCCTCTATTTAGTACCCTTTGTTACTCGGCATTCTGTATCTTATTCTTGTTTGTTCATTTTATTGAAACAGCCAACCTAGATACTAAGCACTCCCCGAAAGGCTTGCTCAAGGTCCGTCTTGACTATGGACTTGCAACGCAGCCAGTTCGTGGAAATGATGAAGGTGAAGGCTCCCATCGTTGGGTTTGGTCGACATATCTTGAATTCAAAGACCCAGTGTCATCTATTACCGACTATCAGATTCGGATGATGGCTCAGAATGCACACAAGGAGATGGAAATTGACATGATGCAATATGACCCTGAAGATGAAGATGGCCAATTCGCGATTCTTCCCACGGTCATGACCATTCTCGCCTGGGATAATAAAATTATCTTGGCATCTTCTCAGAGAGGAAGATCTGGCTTCATCAACGAGTGGCCCCAAAGCCCGGTGAAGCTCTCACTGGATCGCTGCAGTGTCTTCTGGAGGGAGCGTGCCCTTGCCAATCCCGATTACTCGAACCCATACTCGTGGCACAGGAATAAAGCGAAGTGCGGAGAAGTCAATGCATTCCACCTATACTACATGATAAATGACCAGCCAATACCTGATCTCAACCCCAAGATGCGTGTCACCTCTGTCAGGAAACAGGGCCAGAGCTATATCATAGTGCCACCATGCGGTCAAAACAAGAATGGTGTCGACAGCAAGGTGAGCCGTACCGTAACGTCAGGTTCTATTTAGTGGATGCCTGACATTCTGTCCATTATTAACGCAATTTTAGACTGAATGGGGCTGCAATCTCTTGGTCCCTGATCAAAAAGTTAAATACCTCAATGACGACGTTCAACCCAAAGGCTATGGTTTGAAAAAGATTGCAGGAGGTGTACAAAGGCAAGGTCAGATTCAGATGTGCACAAGGAATCGCATAATCTGGGATGGGGAGTAAAGCGTGGCCAGGTTTCGGTCTCTCTTACAACTTAGCCGTATGGTTTATGAAGCTGGTTGTATTTATCTTTGTTAAATTTGATGGTCTTTCGGCATATTCATTTGTCTTGTACTCAGCTATCACGTAATAAAATATCTTTGCTCGCGGTTTCTAGTCCGGAAAACAAAATTGTTCAAGAATTCAGAATGCATATGATCTATATAATCTTACTCAAGTCCCTCTTCTGGCTTTCCAGCTTCAGGTTAAACTTCTTCCCAAGTGCCTCAATCCTTTCCTTGCACACCTCTGACATCCCACGACTAGCAAAAGACGGCGGTAGCTTGACGCTCTTCAATTGAGTCAGATGCGATAAACTACCAGTTTCCAGTTCCTTCTCGAAAGCGGAAATCATGGCTCCATCTCGATCATTATACGGTACAGGCCGCAGACGAAAACGGCTGAATATGAGATGCTCAAGAGTTTGGGGCAGCGCATTCCCAAGTCGCCCAGTAGAAGAAAGCTCAGTCAAGCCAGTGAGGAATGACCAAGGAACGTTTAAAGTCTTTAGCCTGCGCATGCTTCTCATTTCTGCCAACGACTCATGCAATGTGAAATCAGGTGGTTCAATATCTCCCCTCGTATACGCAAGACATGTCTCGGCAGTGATCTCAAGATCCTCTAGTGAGTCCTTGACCTCGAGGAGAGCCATAGCCAATTCATCAAGCATTAGTGTAGACGTGTTGACCTCCTTGTCAAAATCAGGGCGGTAGAACCAATTGTACCTCAACTTCTTGAGATTCTTTGCTACAGATAAAACTGGAGCGAGCCGTGTTTCTCGGAGTCTGAAGATGTTTAATGAAGTCAAGGACACTGGGTTCGGAGCGGAAGCGCCAGGCCATGAGAATGGCGTGGGATTCTGGATGGAGGTGGAGAGATGCTGGATACTAGGCAAGTAGAACAGGCAAAGATCATGGTCTGCCTTATCGGGCTCCGTATTTGTGTCCTCGTGCAGCATTGGGTAGAGGGAGACATACTTCAGAGAACTAAAGGTGAGCTGCGCGCCTTGGGTTGCGTGTTGATCTGCCCTGCAGAGTGACAGCTGAAACATGAGACCCAACAGTCGCGCCTTGTTGTACCAATTCTCGGAGACAGTAAGTCGCTCCAGGTCTGGCAGAAGAGAAACTATAACAGCTGCGACGGCATCCGAGGTTGCGGATTGAGTTTTCTTGATGATACCCAGCTGGAGCTCCTCCCCAACCTGCAAGTGCCTATGGCGATCGGCATAAAGTACCTTAGAAGTCCATTCATTTGCGGTGGACTCAGACACACCTGTCCTTCTAATCGCTATAGTGAGCTTATCGAGAGGAAGATCCGGCACCTCAGGCGCTTCAGGCGTTTCGCCGGGCCATGGAGGATCATCATAGTCAATGAACCCATCACCACTGAACTCGATGGAGCGAACATGGCTCCGTAGATCTGGTCTCTCCAGCAAAGCTCGGAGTAACAGCAGCGCTTTTGTGATGGGTGGATAATACTGCCTGGACCAAGTGATCTGGATGGTGGAGTAGACGAGGGGCTCGGCAAGGCTGTGCAGGGCTCGACAAGTCAAGGAGAGGTTGGCTGCATCGGGTTGGAGAAGTAATTCAGCAATGCCGAGTTGAACCTCTTTGGGGCAGTCCAGAAACGAAAGAGGCGCCATGACGGAGTGGAAGTGACTTTGCAGTGGTTTCCAACGAGAATCTAAGGAAGAGAGGGATTTAGTTGGCATGCCCATGAAGTGGTTGATCCTTTATGTTGTTGGTCTGACGTGAAACAGGCTGAGTCCACTTTACAGTGATCAGCACTGCCTTGCTAGTGGGGGCTTCTAGCACCCCTGGTCCCTGATGCCCTGAAACGATTTACGCGCCGAGAAAAGTTTGTTCAGGCGGAGACCCAGTAACTACGAAAGAGACTCGTGTCAATTTAGGTGGAATTAATGACTCTAGCACTAAGGTATGGCCGTAGAACAGGATCCATCAATCTCACTTGCCAAGGCCCTCTTTTAGACAAGCCTTGAGATCCCCATCAACGCGCCCGAAATACTCTGCGACCAAGTCAGCAAACTGCAGATTAACATTTTTATAGCTCTATAAAACTCACCAATCACCTGGTCCTTCATATGATCAGGGATATCACCCAACGTCGGAAGGATATTATGCAAAAACTGTTCCTTGCCGTTTGGCTCTTTGCAAATAATCTTCCACAGCGCTCTAGGCTGCTCAAAGTCCTTATCCGTGATTGACGTTGCGAAAGCGGTGACATGGCCAGACCAATTCTCGTGAGTAGGCACTTGGACTCGCTTGCTCATACTCACGGGGCGAAGCTCTGAGCCGACGTAGTCTGGGTCGCCTCCGTAGTTACCGTTGATGGTGCCTGGGCCGTCGCGGACATATGGGGCGTAGACTTTGTTGATGGGTTTGTTGCATGGGAGTTGGAAGTAATTGGGCCCGACTCTGGGAATTATTAGATACGGTGAGTGAGTTGGTGGGTAGAATTACCGGTAGCGATGAGCATCTGGGTAGCTAAACATTCTTGCTTGCAGTACTTTTCTCCAGTTAGTCTCTGGATGTCACCGTGGAGGGGTCTAAGGTATATACCGGGATCCGCTGATGGTCCAATACCAGGAACCATGTTGGAAGGTGAGAAGCAGGCCTGTTCCAAGTCTTGGAAGTAATTGTTGAGCTGCGGCAACACGTCAGTACCCGAGAACCTCAAACATCACGAGAACTCACATTCTTGTTAAGAGTGATTTTACCAACAAGCCTGAGAGGATACTTCTCAAAAGGCCAAGTATATGTGTCATCGAAAATATCGATCGGCGCATCCTCAACTTCATCAGGTTGCATAACCTGGATGTAAACACCCCAAGACGGGAAATCACCTTTCTCGATGGCTTTGAAGAGATCTTTAACGTGGTAGTCAGGCTCGGAGCCTGCTAGTCGCTGAGCTGTGTCTGCATCCATTGTCTTGATTCCGTCGTGTGGGCGAAAGTGCCATTTGACGTAGACATAGCTACCATCCTAGAGAGCGTCAGCTTGACTTTATCAGCCTTGTGATTGACCTACCGCCTTATTGAGGGTATAGGTATGAACACTAAAGCCGTTGATGTTTTTCAGCGACGCAGGAATACCACGCTGTCCAAAGAGGTGCATCAGAGCATGGATACCCTCTGGGTTGTTCAGGTGAAAGTCCCAAAACATGGTGTTGTCCGGAACATTGGTCTGGGGATGCCTCTTGTGACTGCGGTTCATGGATGGAAATTTGATTGGGTCACGGATGAAGAACACGGGCAGGTCGTTGAAGACAAAGTCCTGGATACCCTCTTCGGTGTAGAATTTGGTTGCCCAGCCGCGCACATCACGGACGGTATCGCTGGATCCTTTTTCACCACCAACAGTCGAGATTCGTGTAAGTAGCTTCGTCTTTTTGCCGATGCCCGTGAGGAAGTCGGCGTCAGTGAGATGGGAGATGTCTTCGAGGACTTCGAATTCGCCAAAGGCTCCAGCGGCCTTTGCATGTACGCTCCTAGATCTGTTGTCAGCGGAAGTCCCAAGATTGGTTAGATTTATCAGTACCTCTCTGGAATGCGTTCACGAGCAAAGTGAGCGAGTACTTCAATGGTTTGCGTGTCGCTCAAGACAATGAGGCCACCATTGCTTTTTCCATAGCGAACTTGTTGGACCGATCCCGGATTTTCGCTCGGTTGCCCTAGATATTGTCAGGCACACGACTGGGACGAATTGGATTGGGTGTACCATTGGCAAGAGTCGAGATGGGATTGTTCTGAGACTGATATTGTAAGCCTTCAACAACGATAACAAGTTGGATTTGATACTTGCCATGGCTAATTTGATGATATCTTGACGTTGGAATTGATTATACTACAAGCAAACATTGTCCTCACAGACGCAGCACAGCTCATCTTATCCCTTTCGTCCTCCATCACGCCCATCCTGGATCTTACACGGAAAGCTCGGATGCCACTGAATTGAGTTGACCCCGCATTCGTACAGCAGCCACTTTGTCATGATGATTTCAGATGCATCCCGAGTCTGTCAGCTCTTGATAACGACCCCACCTTCGCAGCGTAAGCACCAACCATTCACCACAACAGCATTAGAAAATAGTGTCACCGCTCTGGGAAATGAGGGTAAATCGGCCCTACGGCTTAAACTCAATGCCTCACCTGCATGGAGCGGCTTATCGAGCCAATGATTTCAGGTCGTGGCTGTTTTAGGGTATACTGCTGTCTGCTTCGTCATTGGTCTGGTAGTCTTACTCGATCTAGATGGTTTTGAGCAGATCGTAGGGTTACAACCTTGTAAGACGCCCGCATGTTGAACCCTCTGCCCTCGTAGAACGTAGGTTAATTTAAACCCAGAGCCCGCCGTTTTCCCCTCTTTTGCTAAGTTACACCCAATACTAATTTTACCGTTACATTTCAATCATGAAGACTACCAATCGTCCTGATGAATGGAAGATCGAGCAAGGTCTCTCCGGCGCGGTCCTACCTGTACTGGACCAGACCGGACCAGAGACCATAGCTCTGGATCCTCAGGTCTTTGGGGATCTCACCAAAGATGAAGAAGCCATCAAGTCGGTCGGTGACCGTGAGAAGCTCTTTACTCGTGAACGCAAGGGATGGATTGGGTAAGACTCTTCTCAAGTGTATCATGCCAAGCTGACCAGTGAAGCTTCGTTGAGTGGGAGAATTATCCTGACAAGAAAGCTGCTGCGCACAAGATCCTGACGTCACAGACGTTCCCCCCCAACCCTGAGTTTCAACTTGGTCCTATCCCGGGAACCAACCCTGTTCTCCCTGGTACACATTGGAAGATGTGGCATCATGCCATTGGAGGTGAACTCACCAGCGTGCCTGATGATTCATGGGCTATTGTCCTCAAAGAAAAACACCCTGACATGCTGCATCTCTTGCAATTCCCTTACAATGGCGAGCCACCAAAACGCTTGGTGACCGACAAGGAGTTTACCCCCAATTCCCTTCACTTTGTGAGAAACCACGGTGGAATTCCGATCATCAATAAGGAAGACTTCAGCTTCCTCATGGATGGTCTCGTTGCAAACCCCAAGTCCTTCACTTTGGATGACCTCATGGACGAGTCGAAGTTCCCTCGCATGTCAAAGAATGTCACAATCCAATGCTCTGGAACTCGTCGTATTGAGCAGATCCTCAAATACCCTGGTCAAGGTGATGAAGTCCCCCAGGCACCTTGGGCTGAAGGAGCAATCGGCACTGCCAACTACGTTGGTATCAGCCTCAAGAAGGTTATCAAGGCTTGTGGTGGCTTGGTCGATGGCGCTAAGCACTTGGAGTTCTACGGTGCTGATACCTACTTCAAGGACGACAAAACGATGAATTATCTCGTCAGTGTTCCTTGGTCCAAGGTCAAAGCCAATGAAGTTATGCTAGCCTGGGAGATGAACGGTGAGGAACTTCCCAAGATCCACGGATATCCTCTTCGGATCGTGGTGTTTGGCTACATCGGCGCACGCAGTGTCAAGTGGCTGTACCGCATCAAGGCTATCAAGGAGCCGTCACGAGCACCTGTCCAAAGCCAGGAATACCTATACTTTCCTCAGCAAGTCGGCAAGCACAACTTTAAGCTCACAGATGGTATCCAGATCCAGGAGATGCCTGTCAGTTCTGCCATTATGTCACCCTGGACAAAGCAAGTTGTCATCCACAACGGTACCATTCGGTGCAAGGGCTGGGCTTACTCTGGTGGCGGACGTTGGCCCGAGAGAGTTGAACTCTCCAACGATGGTGGCTTCAACTGGTATACCGTTCCACTTGAGAAACTTTCCAAGAAGCGTAAGTGGACTTGGCGTACCTGGGAGTTTGAGTTGCCATGTGACGTCGAGGGCTGGGTTGAGATTGTCTGTCGCTGCTGGGACAACTCTCTCAACACTCAGCCGCCTGATGTCCGAACCGCTTGGAACTGGGGTCTTCACGTCACTAGTTCGTGTCATAGGATTTCTGTTTATAGCGTTAACAAGACGAAGGAGAGAACTAAGGCCCGTTTGGACGAGTTTGAGAAGAAGGGTATACCATTTGGCCCGATCACTGTTCCATTGGCTTTCCCTTCTCAGAGTTGGGATGATTACGATAAGTTCTGGAAGGAGCATGATCCCCGGGACGCGTACGATGAGTGAAAGGACGAAGGATATAATAAGTCATAAAGATTGCACGAACAGGAATGTCAGTTTGAGAGTTAGGTCAATTGATTGTAATGCTTGTCAAAGCTTCTCATTCAGTAGTTGAACCATGTCTTAAAAACACCTAGTCACTCTTCTTCCTAACAAGCAGCAATACACCAGTCATATCGCCCGTAAGCATCTCCTTGCCCTTCTCCACGCCTGCATCGTTGAGAATCTTCTCAATCCTTCTTCTGATCTGACGAACAACGTCATTCTCCGTTCCGACAGCTTCAGGATGGGCTTCTCTCCATCTGGTAACAGGACTAGCGGTGCCAAGAACCATCTCCAACATAACCAAGTTGACTGGCGGCGAGTGCTCAAAGAACATTGTCTCAGAGGCTGGACCAGTACACCATTCTTTGCGGATAAATGACTCTTGGTCAAAGACCGAAAGAGGAGGATCAAGAGTCCAAGGCAAGGGTAGACCACGGTAAAGATCACGGACCATGAGGTTGCCGGGCAGCATATAGTCTTCAATCAAGTTATCAAGGTCATCAATAACCTCCTGCACAGCTTTATGAGCGGGCATTGACGGATCGACTTGAACACCAGCAGCTGTCCACAGAGCCACAGTACCTCCAGGCTTGAGGGTCTTGGCAGCTTGCTCCCAAAATTGCGGCATGTCAAACCAATGGGCGCAAGTGGCTCCAGTGATCACATCGATACTGCCATTGGGAATTGGGTTGGCAAGTTCAGATCCCAGAGATTCAGCTGAAGAGACTTCGAACTTGACGTTTTCGAGCGTAGTGATGGAGCGCGCAGTGCTTATCATTCCCTCTGAGGGGTCAAGGCCATATGCAGTCTTGAAGTGAGGGGCAAGGCTACGAGTGGCTGTTCCTGGTCCGCAGCCGACATCAATCAGGGTATCAAAACGGCCAGACCCTTCTTTATGGAAGTCTATAATTGCATCGTATAGCTTGGGATTATAGTTTCGACGATGTTCGGCATAAGTGGCGCCTTGCTGAGCGCTATATGCCCGGAATGTCGGGTCTGATGGCTGTTGCGCCTGGCTCATGATAATAGGACGAGTTCAGAGATGATTAAAAAATATTGATGTCAAGATTAAGCAGTTTTATGCAAAGATCTTTCTTAAGTTTATATACCAAAAGGTGAATTACTTAGTCCTAGTCCGTACGGTCAATTATATAGATGCCGTATCCGAAGAGTCGGCTCAAATGCGCCGTGCTTACGCGTGCCAGAATCTCAGCATCCAATAACGTATCAGCAAATGCAAAGTCAGCAAAATCAGCTTTCCAACTGTTATGACGAGTGGCTGGTTTGGACTAAAAATGGAGCATTAAAGAGGCTGTCGTCGAAATGCATACCTAATTAGGCTAAGCGACCTTGGGCCCTTTATCTCGAATTCTGTGATTCACCCAAAGTCCTTTATAATAGAGAACATATACGCTGACACTTACCAAGTAATTTCCAATGAGGTTGCATCTTTTATCCGCAATACGCTTCCTGAAGTTCTCTGTAGCCGAGTGACTCATGTTCAGTTTGCCGGACCTTCGCAGTCTGTTCTCAGTCCACGGGCGTTGGAGGATATCTGAGAGGAAAGATATTTGCCCCCAGAACATACAAGCTAATAATACGTCTTGAGATCATTTTACTTCTATCCATTAGTTCACGCACATATATGGAAGCAGCTAGGCATTTCGTGATATACAGAACATCCAAAGTTGACTAATGCAAGGTACATGAGTAGATCCAATCTACTTACCTGCAGGAGAACTTAGAAGGATCATTCTTCCATGGAAAGTGAGAAATCTCATCATTCTACCAAAATTATAACGGGCCTGAAAGACAAGAGTCTAGCGGATCAGTAGCTTTCTCGGTGCTCTGCTCCAATATAGGACACTAGTAATGGCTCCCGACTGACAACTGCGCTTCTGTAAATCATAGTTGAGTCATGTAACGCGAGCTCCATATTTCGTCTTCTATACAGAAATTATTCAGGGATCGTAATACTATGTCCAAGTTGTGGTCTGAATGTGTTAGCCACTGCAGTTGACCGGAATGGAAGACTCTGCGCCGGCCCCTATTGGCAACTAGTGCGAGTAGGTGGCTTCTAAGATTGGTGCTGCTTCATTCACATCGATGCTAATGTAACCAATAAATGAGTGTTTCAAGGACCCTGATGAAGTAGCCAGTTGTGCAGACCATATCCATATCCGTTTATTCTTTGCTCGGGGTGCAATCCGAAGATCTACTTACTACATGCTACGAGAGAATGCATGATTCTGGTCACCTTCCTTTTTCCAAACTACAAAGAAAAGGATATGAGCAACTTGAATGAGACAACACCCTGTTCTAGTTCTCTCCGACTCGAAATGTAAAATGTAAAGTCCGGGCTTCAGTTTGTAATTCCCTGGCCACTAATAGCTAAATCGCGTGCTTAGATACCTGTTCATCATGCGATTACTTATCTACCGGACGAGTCAGCTTCTATATCGAGTCACTCCCCAAGCCATTGATGCGATATCGCTGATATGCCATCAGCAAGCCGGGACAAGCCCTGTGCTCAACCAACTTACAGGACGAAGTAGAAGCAAAAGAGTTGACTGTCATTACGAACTCTGCCATCATATATATATATCCCATTTTACTGAGTATTTCTCTGCAAGTTAATGATATCCAAAATCAACAAGTCGAGCATAGGTTGCTATTTACAGCATCGAAGGAATATCGGCGAAAATGACACTTTTGCCGAAGCGAGTCTCGCCGAGAATCGGATCGACGCATTTAGAAAAAAGCGGAGCTCATCGGCCCTGTTTCACAGAAGCGTAAGACCGTGCAAATCCCTGCGATTACGATCCAGGGATCGTAAAATCTCGTCCGATAAAGGAAAATTCTTTACTAGCCCAATCCTTGTTCCCTGCTGTCGATGCACGATTTTGACATCGAACCTTCTGGCCCGGTGGGAACCGAAGTTGGTGTTTACACCAAGTTGGAAGACGTGTTTGAGAATGACAATTGATGATGATTATTCTAAGTCCTGTGGGATCCTATCTATGAGCGCTGTTACTCTTGATCTCTTTTGTGTCCTTTTGTCTAAACCTGTATCCCGTGGTATCTCTAATAAAACAAACCAATCCAAACCATTACTCCCAGCTCTAAATAATGTCTAGTGATCATCTGCATCCTCGTCCTTTCCAGGATACATGATATCTCGTACAAAAACAGCTCTCATGTTAAATGAGAATATGATTAAAAATGTGATGACAAGAATAATAGTCATGCCGCTCGCAGCCCAGAGAATACCTTCGCACTTGAACTCGTTACCAATGGAGATGGTAGCAAGCGTGAAGCCAGTGTTTGGGAAGACCATCGGCCACCAGCCAAGATGGAAGAACTTGGGTGGGGATGAGACCACTGCGACGACAGCGATAAGGAACCACCACATGCTCAGTGCCCAGAGGAATACTGCGCAGAGTAGAGCTACTGTGCGGACGGTGTCGATGTTGAGAGCAAGGTTGTCAGCTCCAGAGATGGTCTTGGGGAGTGCGTTGGCCATGCCGATAAGGGCCAAGGCTGTAAAGGCTGGCGGGCCGACATTCATGAAGAGGCCGGTTCGGTGTTCTCGATTGGGAAGACCAGATTGCATGAGTCGACCGATCATGTGAGCGTACATCATCATGGAGACACAGAAGCCCAGGCCTTGACACGTCAGGCCAGCGAAGATGATGGGAAGTGGGTTGAGATGGCTCTGCGTTTCCAAGATGACAGTCGCGACGGTACCAGCCAACATGACTGGGAAGATAGGTAGCAACCAACCTGGCATCATTGTTTGCAGGTTGAAGCTGTGTCCTGCAAAGAGGTACGAGTACTGCCAGACAGCTAAGATGAATGTGACAACGACATAGATCCAAAAGATGGTCTCAGTTGCCCAAACATATGAGGGATCATCTTTTGGAATGGCATATCGCTGGGTGCTGGTGATGAGCGAAGCAATAGCCAGGAAGAAAGTTGGGAAGAGGAATGCCTCTCGATGATGCGTGACAGATTTTGTCAAGTCGCCGGGGTTGAACAAGAAGCGACATATCATGCCAATACAGCAGAGTGTAAAAATGAGAAGGTTTATGCTATAAAGCACAGTACCGATGATTCTCAAACCAGGGAATTGATGAGGTTGTACGTGAATTAATAGAGCCAAACCGCCTGCACTCATGGGTAGTGTAAACCAAGCCCAAGTAAAATGATGCAAGCGCTGTCTGAGGGACAATTGTTGTTGTGTAGGCTCCTCGTTGATACTGTCATCTTGACTGCCCTTCTCAAGTTGTGAGGGATCAGTTTTCGGTGCCGATTTCGCTGTATGGTGATTAAGAAATGCCTTGGGGTCGTGTTCAGCCGGTGGCGAAGGAATAGATAAATCAACCGAATTTCGGCGCGTGGGGGTATTTGAGTCCGTCCAAGGGACTTCCAGATCTCGAAGGCGATCCATTTTGCGTTGGTGTTGTAAACGATAGTGTAGTGAAATGCTTTAATTAAGCCGTAGCGAATGGTGATGGTGAATCATTGGGGGATGCTCTGATGAAGCAATTCAGAAATGAAAGTAGCGCGGTGCAGTATTTATAGACCCTAACAAAAGATAAAAGTCCATGGAGGTGCCATTTCTGCAAAGCGCTACTAGTCGGCACATTGTGGTCCTCGCCTAAAGGGGCACCATTACGAAGATTGCGAATCATGACATGGACCAGAATCTCGTGATGAGACCGTGATGGAAGATTCTAAACCCTGTATAACAGTGGGTCATGGCGCTGGAACTGCCGTGGCATTGAGGCTCATTCCAGGGGTTACCCACTGTATTTTTAGCGGCCGGGCTCTAATGGCATGGATGGGCTGCCCATTAACGTGACGCTGAGGCTACGCGGATTCTGGCCCGGTGCGCCGGCGCCGGTTCCAAGTTCCAAATGGTCGGTGTCATACTTTTAGTTTGGGCTAGGGGTGAGATAAGGCCGAGCCTCAAGGTGTTTGTTGGTTGTCAAGCAGGTTTTGCTCGCCACTTGGTCTGGACTGTACTGATAAGAATGCTGGTGAGGCCTCTTATGAGTCCATAATCATGAACAAGTGTCAATACTTCCTGATATACAATACGAGGCATGGCCTACTTGTCTGACCATGCAAAATGCTACTGAGATAACGTTGCGAGCGACGCTGTCAGTCTCACCACGGTCAACGTTCATAGTGGAGTGCTTCTGACCGAAGCTCGGCGGTCATTCCGTTTCGCCGCCCAACGGCCAAGGATTAAAACAAACCCAACCCAAGGGTTAAAATTGGTTGCCGGGCGCCATCGGGACCATTTTGAGCCTCAAACGCCCAATTACACCATTGCTCTCCCCTTTCATGTATAGAGATAAAAGGTTTTCTGACGATATCAGCCCAATGCCAAGGATGCAGTGGAGTTCCATTAAGCATTTCTTCGATCTAATCAGCGATGGAACCCAGGCTGATCATTCAGCTGCGTTTCTGCTATCATTCGGAAGGTTTCACTTGCGTTGCTTTGATGTGAAAATTCTTCTCGCCCCTTAAAATGCACAAGGGCCCTTGTTGGCAGACGTTGATATCTTGCTAATCGTCATTCCACGTGCGAAAATTGCACGCGTTTGTGGACGTTATCTTTGCGTGCACTGATCAATGCAATCAATGAACGAGTCAAGCTCCCCTTGCACAGCGGATAAAATCGGAGAGGTCATTGATCCTTATCTTTATCCCACTAATACGCGAGTTTTTTTATGTTTAAAGGTTATCCACATAGCAATGACGAGAATGAATGGATCGCTGATGTAGTGGTCGGCAATAGTTATTTATCTTGAGATAGAAATATCCAAGGGCATTATAGAGAAATGTTAATTTCTTGCATTCCAGTTAACACTTAAGAAGCCTTAAAAATATGGAGGGCAAAAGTATTCAATTATATATTTGTCTGCAGTTTACCCCCATGTTGTAGTTTATAAGACCCAGAAACGGCCCTGCTAATCTATGTTTTGTCGAGAATTTGCCATATGAAGAGCAGCAATTCCGTTAGCTTAATCTAGCTACCTACTGAGCTATAGAATAAGCAATACATTCGGCGTAATACAAACAAGCCTGCAGCTATCGCTCCGCAGCGACTTGTCGCCGGGCAGTAATTGCTTCGACCGAAATCGAACAAGATAAACCATATCCATTGGTGTAGCCTGAGGCAATCTAACAGTTCCTAAGGTATCTACAATTAAGCGCAAACAATATTGTAGCTTCCATAGGTAATAAAACGACCGTAGCAAAAGTTTGGACCTATATTGTCAGAGCCAGTTGAGCAGGTTGTACCTGTGTACAGTCCGACTGCCATACCGCCAACGAAGCACTAATTAGTCTTTATGATCAGATAGAAACAAACGTGAAGCACATACCTGCACATTCATCGCCGATATAAGAAATGTAAACAGAGTTGACAGCCTTGTCAGTGGGAAATGTGTGACATTTGTCGGTATCCTCAGAATAAAGATTGAATTCACCCATGCTTTCGGCAGTAGTGCAGTTATCGTCGCCGAATATCTGAAAATGAGCGAGAGATGCTTCGCGAGGAGAAATCGCTCCTGCAATGGCCTGTGAGATGAGGACCATAGCAGAAGCCAGGGGAAGGATAGAGGACTGCATGATTGCTGGTGTTTGAAGGTTCAGTGCAATAGGGCGAGTGATAAATCGAATGATATCTGATAGTAAGAATTAGTAAAGATGAAGGATGGATTTCACGCGGTATTTATGCTTTTATGAGGGGATCTGAGGTCAGCGAGAAGAGTCAATATTAGTAACCAGACCAAATAGATCTGCAATGTCAGCTACGGAGTACTTCAATTCTCTAACAGACTTAGACATAATTCAAGTGTTTCTTACCTTCAGCAATATCCGACGTTAGTGTCGTATAGATGTGTCGATCATTGCATGTATCGAGCCGTCTTAGCCGTCTTACCAGAAGAACAGTTCCTGTCTCACCAGTAATCTCAAGGCAGCTGACAGTGGGGATTTAAATTTAGCATTTCATGACATCAAAATGCTTTTAGTCAATCACTGTCCTCGTATAGACGGCGATCAAAGCGATGTATCATACCGAACTGCCCCCAAGAATCAATGAGTTAGGACGAGGGCTAAAGATAGATATAGATAATATTGGGGTTAATGTTGTTCTTGTTGACCAGTACTTTCGTACTGCGCGCTCTATTTATCAGTATTTGATTAATTCGGCTGGCTCTTTCGTATTGAGAAAGTGATTTAATATACTTTGTAGTGTTACGATTGAGGGATTGCAGTATAATGTCTAAGTTGTGAGCCACATGGGTATTTTGCAGTTGAGACTTGTGGCTGAGAGCTTATATTCCCACGGAGAACATAGCGAGTTTGTACCAGTCTGTCCACCGGCTCTTGGGCGCACAATAATTCTTGGATGAATGCCGAGCCAACAGTGGAGATATCCGAGTACATTATCGATCGAGATGGCGATAGGAAGATCGGCGTCTAATGCGACGGGGTAGCCGTTGTTATGATTTTCGAGATTCAGATAGCCTGCTTGAATATCAAAGTATTGAATTTCGGTATTTGATTGTTGGGCAATGGACATATCCCAACGACATACTATGCTGCTCTCCGGCCTGAAAAGGCCATCCCAACTGCTCGTAGCAGAGTATTTTGTTCCTGGAATTGATGACTGTGCGATCTAATATACGGATCAAGGAGATAGCTCATTTACCATACTCATCATAGTATTAAGTCATACTCGTAGCGGACTCCAGATGATATGATCTTCCAATTGTCTGATGTGATTGACTCACTCCAGCGTTATAAGAGCACCCTTCAGGTATTCCACCTGGATCTCAGTGCTAGACATCGCGATATCAGAAGAGTTGGGCCAGGAGTTAATATGAGGGACTTCACGGCACTAAAACATCTCTGGATCAGCATTCTTCTATTATTTCCCAACCCTTCCCCCCCGACGTTAGGAATACCAATCAATGCGGCTATGTCACCAGCTGATGCGGAGATACTTGTGGAATTCCTCCCTCGCTCCATCGTTTCACTTGAAATTTATCACAATATTGGACGTTTGTGAGTAAAGCTTTACATGGGCTCCCAGCAGTGAAGAGTGACAAGTTCCCGCTTCTGAAGGTTGTCTGCAGACCAGGCGGCAGAGGAAACCTCAGTCAGGCATTTGAAGCGGATGGTGTCAGTTTCAGTACCTCGGTACATCATTTGTGTCGGGCGAAAGCTTATCTTCAAGGGCTGGATACAGACAGTCGCCTTGAGTTTCGGGATTGGGACAGTGAAGATGAGGTTTAGTATTAGGAAGAATAAAGCGACCAGGACTGGGCTCGAGCCTTGCTGCGTTCATTTTTAGGCATGTATTCTAGTCAGAATCCGGACTTTGTAATCATGTTTGAACCACTGACAAAAGTCATGTTTGTTGGCCAAACAAAATGCCCGTTAGAGGATGGTACACGCATGTTGCAGAGCTTGCGCGTAAAGGTACAGCTTAGTGATCGCTCACAGTCCACGGAATCGTTAGGGGTAAGCAACGGTCTCGGGTTTAATTACACAACATTAGCATAGAATCCCCTCCTCTTAAAAGTCATGTTTACGAATGGCACTGTGGTTTCATTCAAGCTTTGCTGTGTTCAGTCTAGGCATATATTGTTATCAAAAGTCAGACTTACATCAAACCACTAACAATCTTCACGCTTTCTGTCGTATCCCAACAAAAGGAACATTGCCTCACTGGGATGTTTGCTGGCCCCTCCTAAGTGGTACGCTGTCTGGCTGGGCCATTGATTGATACTTAAAGTTTATGACGTCTTACCGACACACATAAAGGATATTCTTTAACAAGTCAACCGGTTGGACAAACGAGGCGCTCTCCTATGGCCTTCTTATTGCAGCTATCTCTATTAAAGTTGTAGGCGCATGCAGCATGTCCAGCACGACATATAGCGAAGGACAAGAAAGCTTCAGTACTAGCATTGCATGCCGAAATGTCTCGAGCCCACTAGTCGGTACATTACCCCGGCATTGCTCTCGTTATCCACCCTCTATCTACCGTTCTCGGTACTTGAAAATCGACAGCGTCTCTGCCAAGAAACCTGGATGTCGATCCTTCTGGCAACTCGTACCCGGCATAACAACACACAGTCTTTCGCACATGATATCATCTCACTTGATGCCAAGGCTGCAAGTGAACTGACCTAATTTCATCGAGCCATGCAAATGCTAGGAACCCAACCGCGTCCCTTGTCAGGCAGGGGGCGGGACACTCGGCCTCTTCCACGCTGAAACAAACACCTCATTGTCGGACCGACAAGACGGCAAATCAATCAGAAGCTCGGAGTTTAAAGAATTGTTGAAGAAGATTTAAAAAGGTTGCGCAAGTGCCTTAGTACATTCGTTATTTCCGCGCTAGCTAGCGTGTTTTCTGAATCTATTCCATTTCAATAATTAGAACTTTTTAGAGTCCCTTGTTTAGTACCTCAAATACGCTAAATTTATCGAGAATGACGTTCGACATCCACGGGGCCATCTCGTCTGTCACTTTGGCTGGAAGTGTTATGTCATTCTTTGCAACTACCAGTGTGCTTGTTTCATTCGCTATTTATCGCCACCATATCCATACCTTTCGGCATATGCTTATTCTCGAGCTGATGCTTTTCGGTATGTAATATCCTCCCTGCTATCTTTCTTGGCTAATAGCTGTTTAACAGAGTTTGCAAACAATTTGAACAACTCTACATCTGGGATCTGGCATCTCAAAAACGGCGAACTCAGTATTGGAAGACTTTGTACTGTCAATGGCTTCATAGGCCAGTTCTCAGCTCAGGGAGTTGATCTTTCAATACTGGCCGTCGCTGTCGTTACTCTTTTTACTGTAACGCGGCGTATCTATATGCCTGCGGTGTCTATGACAAAGAGAGTATGCATTTGCCTTTCTATCTGCATCCTTCCTCTCGTTACAAGCATCATACCAACATGTATGGGTGAGATGCAACCCGTGGGTGGCAACTGGTGCTGGATAGCCACGAGTCGTCACGACCTACGCTATACTATGGCACATGGCTGGCGTATCTTTGTCATATTCAGTACAGTCACTATTTACATCTATATCTGGGTCTATCTAAGAAGAAAATTTGGCTCTAAAGCTGATGAGGCCCGTCAGCTACGACCGGATACCCCGGCAAACCGTAAAGTTGCCTGTCTTCCGGTTAGGAAACCGAGGAGAAACGGGGTTCAGGTCACAGACCACGAAGAATTTGAACTTGATCCCCTTGAACTTGTGCAGCCGAACACAACAGCGACCAAGCCTGCAATGTTTCCCGAAGAAAGCCAGCCGCCTCCTTCACCTCGGAAGAACAGATTCAAGGAGATAAACCTGGAATTTGGAGAAAGAACACAAGCTGGTCCCAGTGAGGCCCAGGGAGCATCCGTGCGCCATCGACCGACAGCATCAAAATCTGGAGCAGATTTGCCCAGACCAGAAGTTACTGGCAACCTATTTGCTGAAGTCTATACGCCAAGGCAATCACAACATAGCCAAATCAGTGCCCTGCAAACCAACGCAAGTGAATTCCACATGCGTCCAAGTACCGACCAAGTTGAACTCGAGATTCAAAGAATGCTCTTGCTTAATGCGTACCCATTTATGTATGTTCTTCTCTGGGCACCAGGTCTGATCAATCGACTTATGGAAGCTTCTGGAAACCCCAACTCTAAAACAATCAACGTTGCCCTCCAAGCTCCAACACAGTTTATAGGACTTGCGAATGCCTTGACTTATGGATTCAATCATTATCTTAGAGACAGGCTTAATGATCTATATTTCAGACCCGTGATTGCAAGGATAAAGGGTCGAATTGGACTTTACTAAGTTTTCAACGATGCACCTTCCAATGACATTCAAGCTCTCTGGCAACACTGAGGATAATCACATATTGAAGCATGCTTGGGGTTTCCCTTTTTCCCACTGTTAATATAAATACCTCAATCAGTAACCTTATTGGCGTGGCCACTGACGAAGTCACACATGACATACATAAACACAGTCAAAATCACATTCAAGTTCACTGGAAGAGGGACTTGTTTTCTTGTTTTATAACATTCTAATTACATGACGTTGAGAAGCTTGACCCACGCATTACTCATAGCCAGCACAGGCTACCATTCCTCTAGTCAATCATGATGGGGTATCGATGGTGCGCTTATGAACGCGAAAAGATGATGTGGTTTCCAGGCCTGAAATATCGAGGTTGTAATCCCTTAGGCGGGAACAGTCATACCCTCGTTGGCCTTGTAGCCCTCAGCAGGAGCTGATGTGTGAGCCTCACGGTACTCGGCCTCCTTGTCCTGCTGGATGAGATCGCAGCAACCACAGCAGCATGCAGTGGCGAGATCGACAAGGCAACTGCCCTGGAGGTTGTACTTCTCACGGAGGTTGGCGCGCTGGAGGGCGAGAGGAATCCAGTGAAGACCGAAGCAGGTGGAACCCCAGAAGAGAAGGCACTGTTGACAGAGGATATTAGTAACGGTTAGATGGCGGGGTATAAAGAACATACAGAGGTGTTGATGGGCTCGTATCCTTGAAGGTTACCGTTCTTTCGGAGACGGTGATGAGTCTTGCCAAAGGTTACGCAAGGAACGCAGCAGGTGATAGCGCAAAGGTCGATGGGGCTAAAGCATCCAAAGAAGCTGTTCTGCCAAGGCTGGGAAGACTCGGGCGACTTGGAGTTGACATGCTCGCTGGGACGGGCGAGGACATCATTGAAGCGGTCCTTCCACTCGTTCAGGTCGTTGTGGTCAATGGGACCATTGTTATGGGCGTTCTGAGCTGGGGTAGACATCTTGGTGGTAAGAAAGTAGAGATGAAAGAGTGACGAGAAATGTTTTGGGTATGTAGAAGATGGGAAATGGTGAAGGAGTGATGAACAAGAGTATGTAAGACAGAACGCGCATCCCTCCCGTATTTATCACTTCCCATTCCATCCCTTACAAGGCACGTCTGGGGCCCCGGTCCAGTATTGATTGGCTGCTGTGCCTTCTCGGATTCTAAGGGACCAGCTCCCCCACCATCACTTCTTTTTTTCACGACGGCCCAAAAGTGGCTGCAGTCCTGAAAATGCCTGATCATGTTAGCGTGCATCAAGGCGCTCTGATCACCAGTCTGGCAGATTACAACTTTGACACGGGGCGTGTGACGGCCAATCAGGACCAGCGGTGAGAACAATCATGCGGAGAGGTTGTTCAGCCCTGTGGTAGGCTGGAAACATTTGATTCGGCAGTTGGGCTAGTAGGGGCGCCACCAATTTGGGTCTGAAATTGAGCGTTGGGAGCTAATGCATGGTGCTGCAAGCCTTTGAGCTCAGGGCGCTGGTTGTTTTGTGACGGAGAGATAAGAAGCTCCTTTTCATTACGGAGATGTAACCCAATCATTGCTTCTTTGAAGTTCTCGACATGAAGGTGTTATCGTCATAGTGGCAGTCCTTCTGGATGCCTGTTGGTACACGCTCCCCAGGCTTCAGGAGCAGAATGAATGCCAGTTCATTCCAAACATCGGAACATGTTTCCTCGGCACTCAACCTTAACACAAAGCCGATCGTAAAACAAAAAGAATTAAATGAAATTTGGCCCACTCACCTGACACGCACTACAGAGCGAGCGCGCTCTTATTCCGCTGCGGCTGAGAGTCGGCAATTGCCTAATGCGGTCTGAGCACTGTAGCTCAATTACTGCGAATGGCTTGGACTCAAAGGCAAGACCAAGTGACTCATCGCTGTCAAGTTCTTGGCGGGAAAAGCTTTTCTTCTTTTGTGCCTGGTTCGCTTATTGATTCTGTTAATGGATAAGTCGGAGGCCGTTGATTTACGAGGTTTCATGAAGTCGGGATGCCTGACGAGGCGGAATCTCCACTGTGGGGATGGATGCCTATCATTCTGGAAGCCGATAAGATTTGAAAGATAACGGGTTTGGTTTCTTATCGTAAATCAATCTATTTATATCGCTTCATTTCTGGAACAAATTCACGGACAAAGAGATATTCCTCCCGGATAATTTCCAGCTCACTACGAAGTAGATGGAAATATCAACAACAATTACAAGCAGCATATGTACCTAATGCATAGACATGTTCACGTTGAAGAGGGTATAAAATGTTAAAAGTCTAACCCTATATCTATTCTCAAAGCAAATAGCTATGTAGTATTATCATGAAAGCCCCTCCAGTCTTCTAAGGCATGTTGATACCTCCATCGACGGGAATAACCTGCCCGGTAATAAAGCTTGAGGCAGGGCTAGCGATGAACGAGATAACATCCGCAATCTCCTTGGGCTCACCCTCCCTAGCAATAGACTGGCGGGATCTCAATATAGCACCGATGGGGTTGCCTTCCATACTCATATCAGTGGCAACAGGTCCGGGCGAAACCACATTGATAGTGATTCCCTTGCCAGCAAGCTCGCCGGCCATAGCAGTAGACATGAAATGCAAAGCAGCCTTGGACGAGCCATACACCGTCAGTGGGGTAATACCCAGCTTTCCAGCAATGCTACCAATGTTGATGATACGTCCTCCGCTAGGCATGTGAGGAAGTGCTGCCTGAATGAGGAGGAAGGGTCCTCGAACGTTGGCGTGGAACATCTTATCCCAAGACTCGGTCTCGATGCCTGCAATATCGGGGTGTCCAAATGCGATGCCGGCGTTGTTGATGATGATGTCGATAGTCTTGGTGTTGAGACCGTCTAGAGCTGCGCGAACGAGGTCCGTGCCGAAAGTCTCAGATGATGCATCTGCTTTGGCGGCGATGGCTTGGACGCCGAGTGCTTGGATCTGAGCAACGACCTTCTCGGCGGGCTCAGCGCTGGTTGCATAGTGAACAACGATCTAGTAACAGTCAGTAAGTCGAGTTAAGAGTCATATTAGAGCAGGTACTCACGTTGGCTCCATGCTTGGCTAGAGTCAAGGCAGTAGCGGCACCGATACCGTTGAGCTTGGAGGAGCCAGTGACGATGGCAGTCTTGCCGGCGAGGTACTTTTCAGAGCTCATGGTGAATATTTTAAATTATTTAAAAGTGATTGAAGTAGTAGACTATCGTAGAGGTGATGAAGTTGTTGGATTGAATTGTGATGATGAGAATGGTCCCTTGTCCTGGCAATCGACCGCTTCTTATAATCGTGAACAAATATTCCATTCAACACTACAACGATGTGATTCCTCCGTCAACTATCAAGCATTCAAATCCAATTCTGTAACCGAACTACACTAATTGGTGCAATTATACGTCATACCCATACAACCTCAACACAAATTCACGATCTCAAAATCCTCCCGCACTAAAATCCGTAATCTATCCGACCACCTGCATCCCCCACCATTCCCAAAAAGGAGTTTGCTCAGCCTGCTAGGGCTGAAGGCATTGGTCGACGGAGGAATTGAATAACGCGACCGAGTTGCTCGTCCACTCAGAGTCTGAAGACCCCTGCCCCCAGGGAATCCATCAGCCATTACTAACGCACTCTCTACGATGCCGAGTGCCGAGTTACAAAGCGCCGTGCGCTAGTGGCTTAGAAATTGCTACAAGCTGCGATAAGGGATTGGTGAGATTGAGATTGTGGGGCTTTGGATGACTGAGCTTTTTTACCTTTGGGGGCATTGTTATTGTTGGCGTGGTGGTTAAGTTATTGCGTCAGTGGTGATATGGTGCTTGGAATGTGTGCTGGTGCATTTGTAAATGCGGCGTGGGTGGATTGGCTGAACAATGTTAACGTTACTGTTATCAACATGAGAGACATTGGATTATGATTCGAGGAAGTAATACTCTGCTGACGTGCATCTATCTATATAATAGAAATATCAACTGCTACTTCTTGTGTTCTTAAACATTCCATATACAACTTGAACAACTTGAACAACTTGCACCATCTCCTTTCAGATCGATACTATCAACAACACTTCCAACCAAATACTTAGCCCAACAAAATATCAAAATGCCTTCAGTAATTGTCTTCGGTGCCTCTGGCTTCGTAGGTGGTATGTGAACCATTCTCTATCTTCTTTAGAATCCTACTGACTCCATATGTTCAGCTCCTTACACAAAAGCCCTCAAGCAGGCCCATCCAGACTGGTCCATCACAGCCTACGTCCGCAGCCCCCAATCCGAGTCGCAACTCAACGCAGACCGTGTCATCGTCGGCGACTTCTCCGACTTTGAAAAAGTCAAGGCCGCCAGCGCAGAGCACGACATCGCCGTCAACGCTGGAAACTCCTTTACCGCTGATCCAGTCGCTGCTATTATCGCTGGTCAAAAGTCTCGCGATACCAAGGGTAAAGTGATCCATATCAGCGGCGGGGGAAACTTTATCGACTTTGGAACTTCGGGAAGCTTTAACCCTGAGAGTAAGGTCTGGAACGACGCGAATGAGGATGATATCAAGGCTATCCATAAGGAGATGTTCAATGGACAGTCTGATACGCTTGTTCTTGAGGCTGGGAATGGGGATGATGGCATTGACACTTACATCGTTTGTCCTTCAGTTGTCTATGGTGGCGCGAGTATTTCGTCGCCTATTTTGGGCGTGGGATATAAGCTTATTACTGGAAACGCCAAGCCTCTGGGCTACGTTCCCTACGTCGGCGACGGAACAGCCGTTTTGAGCACAGTAAGTACTGCTCTTCTATATCCATCACCTAGACTGACTCCTCCAGTGCCACATTCTAGACCTCGTCGACTTCCTCGTCAAGATCTCCGACATTGCAGCCCAAGGCCCCGCAGAGGGCTCTCCATACAGCCGCTTCTATATGCTGGAAACTAGCCGAGTTGCATGGAAGGATCTGGCTACTGAGCTTGCCAAGATGATGCATGCGCGAGGTATCTTCTCAAACCCTGCGCCCAAGAGTGTTGAGTTTGAACAGGCTGGTGAGGGAGAAGTCAAGTATCTTGTTGGCTCGAACATGCTCATGAAGGGCGATCGCGCATCTGCGATTGGATTCAAGGCGAAACATCCTAGTATTCTGACACAGATTCATGAGGATCTGAAGGAATTGCCTATCTAAGCCACCTGCTCTATGTTGGCGACTCGCGACTCTAATGATTTGATTGTCGTGTATCGATAGTTATCCTCCATTGAATAGATCTTTTTTTGCATCACCGGACTGAGTTTGCATTCAATGTTGATAATAATTCTTCATGATATTGTCATTATGTCGTGATATATAAACCCAAACCAGAACGCCATTCTAGCCTGTATTCCGATGTCTATACCGTGCCCGCAGTATTCTAATCGTAATTTTAAGATTCCAAGCCTAAGCTTCTAACCAAAGTTCTTGAATAACAGTTTTCATAGTCTATCAAATACGTTAGAGAACAGGACTCATGAACTGTGCAGAATGGTGACTCATACCTGTTCACTTTGCGCGTTATTGTATTGACTGAATTTTCTGTCGAATGTCCGTGATTGTGGCTTCAATTGTGTTCGGACGCATCCGCCTACTACAGTGGCACTGCCAACTGTCAGGAGAAGAGGGACGATCCTGGTGCTGTTAAAATGGGAAGACTTGGTGGGTTTTGCTGGGGCTTACTTTTGACCGGTGGGCATGACTCTGAGAACTGGTTGCATTTTGGTAATGTGAAGAGATAAATGTCTTGGTAGCGAGTGTCGAAATTACAGTGGACTTTCACTTTAGTGCAGTGCAGTTGGATGAGCAGTGATTAATGAGCTTGAGAGTGATGATATCCAAATCGAGAATGATTTCTCATTCATTATATACCATATCATCTCACCCAGAAATGCCCCCGTATCTCGCATTATCGATAACCATCAATCGCGTGGTGAGAGCGGCGTTTCGAGGCCGTCTGGTGGTCCGATGATTCCTCGTCTGGAACCCCTGGTCGGGTGCTTCCGGGGCGTCAATCAAGCGGTGCAATCGGGCCATGAGCAGATCTGAGTTGGAATACAGTGGGCGAACATGAGATGCGCATGTAATAATGAAACAAGGGCTATTATTAAATATACGCAATTAAGTTTTCCAGTCTCAAATTCTACGGTATCATGCGCGTTTTTACGTGTTTCTTTCAATATCGGGAATTATCGGTCAGCCCATTACGTGCGTCAAGAGCCTCAAAGGTAAAACAGATTGCCTGGACAGCATATATTGTTACTGGCCGGTAGGTGATCACCTTTTCTAATCTTGTCTATCTACGGTGAGGCTCAAAGAATGGCTTGTAGATCATCCATTCCAGCGGAGTTCGCCATGGATTAAATTTTCAGGTACCACAAACCATCTGATGCTTGGCCGCGGCGGATCCCGATTCCGCCCTTTTCGTCGCCAGGGGATGATAAAACCTGAACCGCGGTATCCGATCCCAGATCGCTCATCAGGCAATCTCTAAAAAGATTCACCGGCTTTTCTCAATGTTCACCTTGATAAGGCCCGATTGTATCTTGAAACTTCAATTGCTCATTTTTTTGAATCGCTGACGAGGAATGTTTCAATGCCTTGATTCTCAGTTCAGCGTGTTTCTGGTTGCGGGAAATGGTCTGTGTATCTGGCCATTTTGCTCGGTGTTCTCGTGTTAAAAATTGAAGGTTACAGCCACGGAAAATTCCACTCTATTGGGAGATGCCATTATTTCTGGATAGCTTCATTCTTGGGACTCTGTCACAGAATAGAATAGAGAATTGAATTAAATTACTGTTGGGCTTGGCTGCTTGCTCCAGCCACGCTACCACGCAAGCGCGTGACGTCATGCCAAGCTCTCAACTCGACGATATCAACCCTTGACTAAACCCCTCCTTATCATGAAGAATCATCGATATCCTCTTCATCCTGTATCTCCCCTCACTCTAATCCATTAAGCAATCATCATGGCGTGGAAAGACCATCTCAAGCGTCTCAAGAATGAGTTCGAAAATCTAGTCGGTGAACCCCAAGCTCAGAATCAACAACAACATCCCCCACCGCCTGGGCCTCCTCCACCTCAGCAACCCATCGGCGGCCAGCAGCCAGGCCACGTCTACTGGCAGCCTCAGTTCCGGCCTGATGTCCCCGTCACACAAGAGTGGGATGCAAAGATCGGAAACGGCCCGGATGGCTGGGGTAACCAGGAATTGCAGTACTACACCGCTGATCAACAAAATGCCTTCCAGTATGTCCAAGCCTAACTATATTAAGAAGCTTTTTTTTATCTAACTGAACAGCACTCCTGATGGAAAACTGGTACTGAGAGCTGTTGCGAATAATTCTTCTGGGGACCATGAGAAGCGGTACACCTCTGCTCGCTTGGTGAGTCGGCAGACCCTCTCGCGCGATCAGGGCGTCCTCACCGCCTGGATCACTTCACCCTGCGCGACGGGTATCTGGCCTGCATTCTGGCTTCTTCCCCAGGAGCCTTTTTCGTGGCCTACAGATGGTGAGGTGGACATTGCGGAGACGTGGAATGGAGATCTTGAGAATCATTCTTGTCTGCACTGGGGGCACCACCATGAACCTCACAAACATCGTGTTCTCGGCACTAAAATCCCCGACATGCAGCATCGCCCCGTCAGGTATGACTTTGCATGGCTCCAGTCCGGTGGGCAGCCTGGTCAGGGTAGAATGATCTGGTATATTGATGGTAGGCCTGTTATGAAGGGAGATATTCCCGAGGGTACGAGGCCAATGAGGGAGATGACTATTCTTCTCAACGTTGCTATGGGAGGTAATGTTTGCGGCGGTAAGACCCCTGCAGATGGATACTACGATATGGTCGTGCATAGTCTGTATATGGGAAGCGAGCCGGAGTATGGTGGCTGGCATCGATTCGAGAATGATTGGGCGGCGTCGCCAATGGGAAATACCTACTGAGCCTGAAAAATAACAAAGGATTACAACATTCGATCTTGCCTACAGCTTTACACAAAGCTAGCCTGCTTTGAATATTTCCGAGGTCAATCAGCAGATGTCAGATGTTGATGTACTCAAGATTATGCCACTTTCGATCAGAACATAACTCAAGATGGAGATGTCGGATGATCTTGATGATAGAGATTGTCGGGATTCGGGAAATTCTAAAAATACTTGCGGATAGACGATAAGCTTCGATAAGATGATAAGGTTCGATAACGCTCTGATAAGATAACATCTCTTCAACACATATTCCCACAGAATAGTAAGGCAGAGCGACTACCTAGATTTACCTTTAGATAATATTTCTTATAACGAATTCTGTGTCTCTAATGGAAGCTTTATTGGTTTTGACTATGGATCTAGATTTGTTAAGTTGTGGAGTTGCAAGAAGCTACTATATACGGTCAAGACTCACTGCTGCATTGTTGAGCAGAGGCATTAAATATATCAGAGTGGTAAGTTTACAACGGCCGCCATGAACGAATTCTGGTTGTCGGGTTCAAACCCTATACTGAATTAAGTCACAATCATGCTCCAAAAGACATTTTCTAGATTCTGCCACGCGTTTATTATGCTATCATGCCGTTTGATATGGAATATTCTCTTAAACTACCCTACACTCAAGCTACTGGAGTCGATGAGTAATAGAAATTACCCCGCACGATAGGTCGTATCAGAACCCCAGACTGGTTTGGGGTCAACCATGACTCCAAGGAGAACTTGATCCACTTCACGATTTGGAGCTCAAGCACTCAAGAACAAGATTGAAGATGATGAATGTCATAGAAGAGATATGTCTCTGTCGCCTTACTCGAATCGCTATAGTGTGATTGAGTTACAGTGATGCCGCTCTTGAGCTCCGACTTCGCATCGCGAGATCACTATCTCAACCATCGGTTAACCTCCCGATTCATATCCATCACGCATTCTACACCATAATCCCATTTGGAAACCACAGCCGACACTCCAAACCCTCAGACCAACCATCAGATAAGCTTTTCGCCACCAACCGCGTTCCAGATTTCGGCGCCCAGACCAGTCGGGGAAATAAGTCAACACCTATCTAGCCTATCAGCCTATCTCCGCGAACCAAGACCTCAAATCTGCGGAGAGATTAGATTGGAGAAATGCGTTTAAACTGCTTTTGGAAGGAACATGCGACAGGCTAAACCGTAGCCTCGGGCCCGGGGCTTGATAAACCATGACTTAAGATCTCGCCCTTCTCCCGCTGGGTGTTCATATCCCAACTTCTTTTCATGCTCTGAGATTGTTGGAGGATAATTGCCAATATGAGTGGAAGTACTTCAAAGGCGGACTTTACCGCCAAAAGAGATGACGATGTCCACGATGCAGCCAAATCAATCACCAACAACGAAGTTCCCATTAACGCCTCCGGCCACGTCCAAGAACTACCCCAGAACTTCAACCTCCTCTCCCTAGCAGGCGTAGGCCTTGTCGTCGGCAATGTATGGCCAGCAATTGGCGGCTCCATCCTCGTCGCCATCTTCAACGGCGGTCCACCGGGCGTCCTCTACGAATTCATCGTGGTGTCCATGTTCTACTGGGCAGTCGCTGCGAGTGTTGCAGAGCTAGCCAGTGCGATTCCTTCATCAGCCGGTGTGTATCACTGGGCTTCTGTCACGCCTGGGCCGAAGTGGGGGAGGGTTATCGGGTTCTTTGCGGGATGGTGGAATTATCTTGCTTGGTGTCTTGGATGTGCTAGCATGTCGAGCATTCTTGCGAACACGCTTGTTCAGATGTATGCTTTGAACCATCCGGGCTTTGTGGCTGAGTCGTGGCATGTGTTTATCACGTATATCATCACGACGTGGCTATCGTGTGCGGCGGTTTGTCTTTGGAACAGCGCTATGCCGGGGTTGAACAAGTTTGGAGTCTTCATCATCTTGGCGGGTTTCATCATCACGGTCATTACTGTTACTGTCATGCCCGGCCGAGGAGGCCGTCCACCTCATGCGAGCTCGGCGTTTGTCTGGAAGGATTGGACTGCCGATATTGGATACCCAGATGGTTTTGTCTTTGTTGCTGGCATGCTTAATGGAGCGTACAGTGTTGGATCGGTTCACGCGACGACTCAACTGGCGGAGGAGATACCTAACCCCAGTCGAAATGTCCCCATTGCCATCTTATTCCAGGTCGCGACTGGTTTTATCACCGGTCTTTGTTACCTTATTGCCATCATGTACGCCATCAACGACTACGATGCTCTCTTCGAATCGGCATATCCCATCGCCGAGATCTATCGCCAAGCTACCGGCTCCGCAGCTGGTGCTACCGGACTGCTATCGCTGGTCATGATCTGCATTGCCTTGACTGTCGTTGGACTGTACATCACCTGCGGTCGAACCCTCTGGGCTCTCGCTCGTGATGGCGCGACTCCTTTCCCTGGAGTGCTAGGCCACGTCCAGGAGTCTCTCGACATGCCACTCTGGTCTACCATCGTCACAGCTGTTCTCGTCTCAGTCCTTGGCGCCATCTATGTCGGCAGCACAACAGCCTTCAATGCATTCGTCGGAACCTTTATTCTTCTCTGCAGCTGTTCATTCTTGGCATGCATCCTGCCCAATCTCCTCAGTGGACGAAAGAACATCGCTTATGGACCCTTCAGAATGCATGGCATCTGGGGATTTATTATCAACGGCATTGCATGTGCTTATCTCCTTATCTGGAGTGTTATCTACTGCTTCCCTTATGCTCTGCCTACAAGTGCCGCGAGCATGAACTATACTTGCGTTATTTGGGGCGGGTTGACTTTCTTGGTTAGTCTTTGGTGGTTTGGAAGCGCAAGGAAAGGATACCAGGGCCCTACGACGACTGGAGGTGTTGTCCCAGGGATGGTAATCGATGCCGCCTGATCTGTTGTTGATATGCAGTAGCTGAGCCTAATCGTACGTTTGCATTTTGTCTCACTTGTACATAGTCCAATGAACAAGCCGTTGCTTTTGGAAATCAATTCTATTTCACCTCTCACTGCCTATACTATCCTGGAGCCTTAAATAACTGTGCGGCCTCTTTTGGGTCGCGTGATCAAGCTGCTATGCTCGTTGTCCAGCCTACCTAATGCAGATCTCGCGCAAGCCGTGAAGAGACTATCGAACTTACCATGCTGCACTTAAATAGCCCATCTGAGTCATCCGGTCAATAGGACGAAAAGCCGCCAGGTTACAAGCTGGGTGGCCTCAAGAGGCGAAGCCACGGTTGTACGTATACCTATCAAGCCATTCGCAGATGACTGCAAAAGATCCTGTAGGCAGCCATATCATATGCGACGCATGAAAATGACAGACATTGAGGATCGAGGCCTCTGCTTCCGCGGCGCTTAGCAAAGCGGGCGACTAGGATATTCAGCTTATGACTTGCCCTGATCTGCTCATGGATTGCATGCCCTAACAGTCCTATGGCACCGATTTAATTGATACAATGTGTTTTAAACTCGTGCGACTTTAGGCTTCGAGATTTGAGGGCTTTACTTGTGTTTAAGCATGGATAATCAAGTATTCGGGGTTCCACTACGCGACTGTACAAGGTACAGGCCTCTTTGAGGTGATACATGATGCCACGAGCAGATGCCTGGCGACGTCAATTGCGGCGCGGTACATGTAACAGAAACAGAGAGAATCGCTTGATCTAACGCGAGAATTGAGATTGTGTGAGATTTATTTCGCGCATTGGATCTAAGAACTGCCGAGTAAAGCAGACGTTCGTACGCAAATGCGTGTATCACGAAAACTCCACGACGCGCTTTGAGCTAAATTAGTTAACGATCTGACCCTAGATGCCGGTGGTTGGGCATGCAGTCAGTCAAATCTGATACGACGTCTTTGCGGGGTTTGTCACAGACAGAAACACCGAGATTGATAGGAAAACTTGGCAAAAGATCAGCGCACAAAGGTCCGCGAATAGCCTCATTTTGCCTTGCCTCGCCATCTATGAGGCCTTTTTACGACTATGTACGCGCCAGCCACAGTGAGTAATACTGCAAAATGAGTCAGAAAGCCTCAATCACTAGTATCAGGTTTAGCGAATGCCTTCAAACTTATTTTTACATTTCTCGATAGCTTCAAATCGCATCGTAACCAAACAATCGCTCTGCCTCAATTCACCAGCCGCCTTCGAGAAAAATGACAAAAATCCGTCAGCGAATCGGAAACCCCCACATAAACGTTGCAGCCCGACCGTAAATCACGCCTAAAGCGACAAAGACAAACAAAAACCTGGCCTCAAAAGCGCTACAGGGGTGCACCCTTGTCGATTTTGTTGCCCAAGACGCTGATCTTTGACTGGATGCCCTGACTTTAACGATTGGGCACGCTGAAATGTTTTGAGCTGTGGAAATTCGGCGGAGGGCAGCACAGAAGGAATTTGCCCTGTGCACAGCAAACAAATCGTGTACACGTAACTGTACGCTATGGAGTCTTGCATCTGTCGACTCCCCTTTCTTGCAGAGCCGGAGTACGTAGACTGTAGGACAGAAACGACGACGCTTTGATCTGTGCTCCCCCTGGCACTTGCAGAGGCTAAATCCACTGCCCGTCAGTACCGGGGATCTTCCCCTTCAACCACGCCTGTCCACATGGCCAAGTTGCCACTGTATGTTGGATACTCTATCACCCCGCTGACTCTGGGGTGAGACCAATCGAGGCCCTTGAGAATGTCGGGTCACTTGTCAAGACGACAGGGGCCTCGTTCGCCCTTCCCGCTCTCCCGTCCACAGCAGTTGAAGCTAGTGATGCCTCACGCGTCATGGCACAGCCAGAGTTCTTTCGTTGGACCAGCTGTTGCTGTTGGACAGACGGGCCAGCGACTTGCTGGCACCTTGGGGGGGACGTGCCGTGCCCAATGGGGTTGGGCAGTGGATCTCGAACCACCCTGAGGCGGGTTCGACAGACAAGGTTATCCTTCTTGAATTGGGCTCCTCGGGCTCTCTGACCCGGACGGCACTAGGATCCCTACCCTGGCCCGTCCTGTCACCCGCAAGATCAGGGCGATTTGAACAAAACTGGATGGCCAGACGCTCTCTTCTTTTTGAGGTGCTCTTTTTCTCTCCTCTTTTTCCCAAGTAGAGATTGCACAGCATCTAATACAGCGAGGTTTATTCTTGTTTGTTTTGTACCCGTCTTCTTGACCATTTATCTAGTGTACCCGACCCCTCCAACTCACCGCCGCCCGCCGATCGTACCACCCACTTCGAACCGTTACTTTTCCCCCGGGACCCACGAAAGTACACACGAAAGAAACTCGCAACAAACATAATATTCTTTTATTTTTTTTTCCATTATCAAAGCATAGCAGTCCTACAAGATGAGAAAGTCACAGACCAAGACGAAACAAGCCCCGCCAGCGCGGCGGCCTTTCGATCCATTGTCACAATATGAACAACAACGACAGCAAGAGACTGCCATGGCCCTCACGATCCGGGGTAACCCGCCCAGAAACAAGTCCGATTCATGGGATGAGAGTACAAGGAACTCAGGATCCAGCTCTGCCATGACGAGAAACAGATCTATCTCACGACCACCAACGCGTCGACCGGACTCTGATGGACTCTCAACAGTGTCTGAAGCCACCACTGCCTCTGACGCCTCGACTGTATCCACCAACACTGTCTCATCTACATCACCGTCACCACCTCCACGACGACAGGACTCAGGCAGAGGCTTCATGTTCCAGCCTCCTCAACTTCGCTTCCGAAGCACCCAAGACACACGATCACCAGAGCCCTCACCTAGAATGTCATACATGTCGGATGACAACTACGACTCAGCTTCAGAGGTTGGCTGGGGCACCTCATCCAATGTCTCTGTTTCGACAAGAGCTACTACTGTCATGAGCGACAGTGAAGATGACTGTGCCAAGACCCCAACACGGTCTCGCTCCATCGTGCGTAATACAAGCATGAGCACATCTCAACAATCTCGACCTACAGAGAAGAGAGTTGAGTTTGAGACAGATCGCCAGCTCGAGCGTCGGACAGAGCGTGAGGTTGAGAGAACATCTGGTCGACAAGTTGAGCGTCAACAAGAGCGGACAAAGGAAAGATCACGAAGTCGTGGTCGGACCTTTCACATCCACATCGAGCCCAAGGCACAGGAGCCTGCGAGCAACACCAACAATCAGCAGCAACAGCTACAACAGCAGCCGCAGCAACAACAACAGCAGCAACCACAGCAACTGCAATTGCAACAGCCTCAACAGCAGCAGCAACAACATCAACAGACTACCGTCAACCCACAGAATGCTATGGTTTCATCGTCGGTTACCCAGACCACTACATCACAGACCTACACGCATCAACCCATGATGGCCCAACAGCCTATCGTCAGCCATCAGCCTGCTGTTGCTCCTCAGCCCATGATTGCCCAGCCTGTCATGCAACAGCCCTTGATGTTCCCCGCTCAGCCTATCAGCCCTCCTGTCATGCAGCCCGTCATGCAGCAACCCTTCCAACAGCCCATGGTGCAGCAACAACCCGTTATTCAACAGCAGCAGCCTCAGCCTGCTCCACCGGTGCAACGCATTCCTGAAGAGCGTCAGCTTCCTGAGCCTACGCGTCCTCCTTCCAGGCAACGGGCTCGCTCACGTGTTGACGTCGAGCGGACTATGAACAATGAGCTCGAGAACCTTCGAGGCGAGCTCAAGTCTCTCAAGGCCAAGCAGAAAGAGACTCTCAAGGATCTTGATGACGCTCGGTACAGACTCTCCCACATGCAGTCCGACAAGGATGAGCTTCGAGAGGAGAGAAACAAGGCTCAAGCTACCAGGGACAGACTCGTCACTGAGTTTGAGGAGCAGACCCGTCTTCTTGAGAGAACAAGGACACGCCTTGATGAGCAGCGTCGCACCTTGGAGAGGTTCGAGAAGGACCGCGACATGTCAATTGACAAGGTCAAGAAGGATCGTGACCAAGTCCTTGACCGCTTCAAGCGTGAGCGTGACCAAGCCATGGAGGTCGTCGACAAGTTCAAGAGAGAACGTGACCAAGCTGTTGAGCAAGCCCAGCGAGATCTCGACTTGACCATCTCAAAGTCCAAGAAGGATCGTGACCAAGAGTTGCAAAGACTTCAGCGCGAGCGAGATGAAGTCATCCAGCGCATCCAGCGAGAACGCGATTCTGTTGTCGACAGACTCCAGAAGGACCGTGAAGTCGCTGCTGAGAAGGCCAAGAAAGATCTCGATGTCTCTATTGCCAAGTCCAAGAAGGAGCGCGATTCTGCCATCGCTAAGCTCCAGAAGGAACGCGACCATGCTCTTGAGCAGGTCAAGAGGGAGAGAGACCAGGCTATAAACCAGGCTAAGAAGGAGCGTGATCTGATCGTCTCGAAGCTCACCAAGGAGCGAGATGAGCTCCTGCAGACTGAGCAGAACTTCAGCAACAGAGTCAAGGAGCTTGAAGACCATCTCGCCAAGCACCGAGAGCTCAAGGCTGCTCTTGAGAGAAACTATGAGGATCTCAAGAAGACCAGCCAAGAGTCTACTCAGTCTTACAGCAAGTTTGAAGCCAAGGCTATCAACTTGGAGCGAGAGCTTGAGGACATCAAGGCTATCCGCAAGTCTCAAGAGACAGCCTACCAAGCTCGGATTGCAACCATGGAGATCTCTCAAGAGTCCATGCAGTTCCGTGTCAGCAACATGGAAGAAGATCTTCTCGACAAGGCCAAGGAGCTGGGCGAGCTCACTGTGGAGCGTGACCGCTACAAGACAGACAGCGAGAACTCCAAGTCTCAAGTCGAGTCTCTGAACAAGGACAAGTCAGGCCTTGAGGAGGACAAGAGGAACATGCTTAAGCAAATCACTGATCTCACAAGCGACAAATCAAGACTCCAGGAACAGCTAACGGGACTCGAAACCGACAAGAAGGCACTCGAAGCGCAGGTCACGACACTCCAGGCTACGATCGACGACTTGAGGAAGGAGAAGGACACCTGGGCCAAGGACACTGAGAGTAAGGACGCCCGAATTGCTGGTCTTGATACCGAGAACGGAGAGCTTAAATCGCAGATCGAATCAATCACTAAGGAGAAGGAGGCGGTGGCGAAGGAGGTTGAGGAGGTTGAGACGAAGAGGAAGAAGTTGAAGAAGAAGTATGAGCAGTTGCACGGGGAGAATAAGACGATGAAGGAGCAGGTCAGGAGTCTACTGAATGATCAGGACGATCAGACGTCGCAGGTGTTGAGGTTGGCGGTCGAGGTGAAGAGTCTGAGGTCGGAGAACTCGAGCCTCAGGTCGTTGTCAGATACTGCGAGCGTGGTGTCGAGTTCGTTGTCGACGATCTCGAGCTCTGTTAGTACCGTTGACGACACAGCTAGTGTTGTCTCTGATGCTACGGAGAAGCCAGACCCTGCGAGCGTGCCGCAGCCTGCGTCTGTTGAGGATGTACCGGAGACTGAGGATGTGATCATTGTCGAGGAAGAGGTTGAGGAGGCTGCATCTGCGCCTACACCTGAGGTTGAACCTGAGGCTGAGACAAAGGCCGAGGAGGCTGAAGCTCCGGCCGACGCTCCCGTTGACGCTCCACCTGACGCTCCAGTTGAAGCTTCAGCTGAACCAGAAGCCCCAACGGAGGAGAAGGTTGAGGCCGAGGCACCTTCTGAGGAGAAGGCCGAGGCTGAAGCACCCGCTGAGGCTCCAGTTGAAGAGGCGGCACCTGAGCCCGAGCCCGAGGCTGCCCCAGCACCTGAAGAGCCCGCTCCAGCACCTGAAGAGCCCGCTCCTCCCACCGTCGAGGAACTTCAAGGCGAGAACACAGAGCTCAAGGAGAAGGTCGCTACCACTACAGCCGAACTGGAGGATATCAACGGCAAGCTCGCCGCCACCGCAGAAAATGCTGGTAAACTCCAGCTTAGCGTTGACACCCTAACTACCGAGCGCGACGAAGTCACCAAGAAGCTCGCCACCGTCGAGGAAGAAGCAGCCGCCCTCAAAGAAAAAGCCGCCTCCGTCGACACCCTCACCATCGAACGCGATGACCTCAAAGGCAAGCTCACCGCCGCTGAAGAAAACGCCGCCAAGCTCCAGGAGAAAGTCTCCACCGTTGATGCCCTAACCGCTGAGCGTGATGAACTCACCAAGAAGCTTGAGAGCGCTGAGCGCGAAGCTGTTGTGCTGAAGCAACTCCGCACCGAGAACAACAAACTCATGAAGCAGCTTGACGAGGCAAAGAAGGCTCAGAAGGCTGCTAACGCGGAGGTCAACTCGCTTAAGACCCAGGTTGCTGCTCTTGTTGCTCAGATTAACAACGGCGGCATGACGAGGAGCAAGAGCGGTGGGGGGAGGAAGCCCATCAAAGATCCGAAAAGGGCGCAGGAGCTGGTCATTGTTCGAGATCCTCGGAATGGTAGTGGACTGTAAGTTTCCCCCTAATTCCTACTGATGATGCATTGATACTAATAACTACAGGAGCCATATTGTGCGACGACGCAACCTCAACTCCTCTGCGACGAGGTCTTCTTCTCAGTCTGATGGATCAGCTGATGCTTAGATGAATGGATGAGATGGATATATGAACATACTTAACCGAGTCACTCATTTGATACCTTTTCCTTTGTATACTTTTCTTTGAGTCTGGGATGTTTGAGTAGCGAAGAAGGTTATGTAGAGGTTATGCTAAGACGGACGATGCAATATCTGTATGAGGAACGGTGCATTACGATAGGATCATGGGAAGATACATTTCTTTGTGTATGGATAATGGATAATGGATAATGGATAATGGAATGGATGAATACATATAAATTGGGATGGCTCTGAATGCTCATTGATCGTGAATCTTTTCTTGTGTATAGCTAGGTATCTAAGGCTTCGAGTCACTACCGTGCTGTATAGCCACCGTCTACAGGGAGGTTCACCCCAGTAACCCATCGCGCCTCTTGACTAGCAAGGAAGATGGCGGCACCAACAAGATCTTGCGGCGATCCAGTTCCATGCAGAGGATGCAATGAACGTATGAGATCTTGGTCGCGAGTCTTGATGGTGTCGGCGAAAATGGCTGTCTCCGTAACTTCACATCCGTCAGCATTGATGCAAGTCATGAGATCTTGAGTACTTACAGCCTGGGCAGATTGCATTGCAATGGATGCCATCTCTCGCATAATCAAGAGCGATGGTTCGCGTCAAGTTCGTCACACCACCTTTGGAGGCAGCATACGCAGCTGCACGATTAGCGTTGCAAAGATTGTAGAGAGGTCTCTAGAGTTCTTACCATTGGTAACTCCTCCGACGAGACCAAAGATTGACGACATGTTGATGATCCAACCTCGGTCGCCAGTCTCAGACTTTTCTTGCTTCAGCATCTGAGCAATGACGTGTTTGCTGACGAGAAAGATGGACTTGAGATTGACAGCAAGGGTCAAGTCCCACCAGTCCTCCGGAGTCTCGTGAACTCGACGAGGTTCTTTGCCCGCTTCAACAGAAATACCAGCGTTGTTGACCAGCCTGTACAGAGTAAGCGTCTATTCTCAGGGGCTTGTGCCTTGTGCTTACACGTCAATGCGACCGTACTGGATAACAGCTCTAGATACCAATTGCTCCACGGCAGCAGTCTTGGTTACATCCGCCTCAACGAAGATGGCCTGGCCGCCATTTGATCTGATCAGTTCATCTGTGTTGACCTCCTCCTCTCCATTCACACTCGCACGTGCAGCCGGCTGGAGATCAGCACAAACAAGGTGCGCCCCCTCATGAGAGTAAGCCAGTGCAATTGCACGACCCAAGCCTGAGGAAGAGCCTGTCACGATGCAGACTTTTCCAGCCAAACGAGGTCCAAAAGTCGAGGAAGCCATTGTTTCTGTTCTTAATAAAGATATCAATTTCAATTGTTGTTTGAAGTGAGTTGTCAGTATTTATAGAGCCGTCAAAGCGGCACACGGAGCTATCGGACTGCAAGCCACGGCTGAGTTGTCCCTCAATCTAACCATAATTCGTCACCTCGCAGCGCTCTCCATTTTAAGTTTGGCATTTGTAGCGATGATGTGGCGTGCCGCAAATGGACAACAAGCCGAATGACCAATAAAAACCGGTATCTGAAGCCGTCTCACGAGTAAATGGCAATCAAGGCGAAGATCATCGCGGAATTACTGCTCGCCGCGGTAGCATCGCAGGCGATGGCAGGAGACTATGTAACTTTGCAATCTCGGCCTTGAATTTCGGGCGGTCACTTGCTCTATCAACGCAACATTGCGGCTTAGTTAACCTCTCGTCAGAATTGGAAATCATTAGGGATGCATGGTGTATTAGCTATCTTTAGGCCATTCATCTACAAGCTTTGCCCGATGAAACCTCGTAGTCCATCCCAAATCCCTCTCAATATCATCCAATAGCTTCAGAACAGCCTCCTGCTCGCCTTTTTCATAAAATACCTGCCCCGCCACAAACAATGCTTGCACTGAATTCGCCCTCACAGGATCCGAGGGCTCCGCTAAGCTTACACCACAAATCTCTCTTGCGTAATGATGAACTTCTTGTTGGATCTGTCTATAAGACTTCAGCCGCGCAGAGACAGTGGAGCGGATGAATGTTGATTCTTGTGGCTGGTTCACGAGGAGGAGAATCATGGCCATATGATAGTTTTGCATAGTTGCAGCGCAGATAGGTAGTTCGTACCATATTTGGGTGAAACTGCTGAAACAGGAGTCCGACGAAGGGTATGGTGTTCGGGCATATGGTTTGAATGTTGGTGGAAGGCTATCGTGCCATTTCTTAAATTCTTTCAGTAGCATTTTCCAGCGTTCGAGGAGGCGTTCTTGTGTGACGCCAATGGTTGGGCGTTGACCAAGAGGGAGTGCGTAGTCCGAGGGATTTATGGCGTCGCCTGAGGTGAGGTGATTTGAGAGCTTGCCAATGAGCCACGTAAGTTCATTACTCTTGGTGTCCTCTTCGATATCAGCTACGGTACGAATCTCGGCTGAGCATGGAGGACTGAAGGGCATGAGCGTTCCGTCCTCTGTGGTTGCGAGGCCTGCATTCTGCCAAAGGCGCACGTCTTTGAGATCAAGACGAGTTTGCGTTTCACTAATAACTGAGAAAGTCAGCTTGGTGCATAGATAGAGGAGAGGGTCGAAGTTTACAAGCGCATAGAAGATCCTGGCGCGCTAAACTCCAAAGAATAGGCCCTTGGATAGCTGTGCGCGGTATCACCACTGGTGAAGCAGGATGTGAAGCATCCTCCGCTGGGCTGAACAGAGGTAAAGCACTAAGATGCGCTCTCCAAGCCGTCCCAGGGGCATCCATTAGTTCATAGATACAGAGGATAGCAACAGCAGCAAGCATATCCTCTTTATCACTCAAGTTGTTCTCGTAGGTACAAAGATCAACTGCATTCTTCAGATGATGAATAGCTTCGTCGTAATGCTTTGCGGATTCATAGCGCCAGTCATATCCTTGCCATCTAGAATCAGTCATTGAATCAAGGCGGCTCTTGTTCACGCGATACAGGTGCTTCGCTGCGATAGCACACATGGATGACCTGAGCAGGGGACTCGTTGCTGCTTTGACAGGGACTTTGCCTGAGAAGTAACAGCCAGTGTCAAAGATGTCGAACCTGAAATTGTTAGAATTACTTGCATCAAAGAAGAGGGTAACTTACCAGATACCTGGCCCTTCTTTGTAATGCTTTAGCAGATGAAGTGTTGCCAGTCTTGAGCGATCTGGTTGTTCGCCAGGTGCTGGAGTTTCTGGCTCGACCACTGGAGCATATGCTTCCCCTTCAATGACAAGAGAATCATCTGCCCAAAGGTCCCATTGTGGACCAGGAGACTCAGAAACCTGCTCCGCTTCCGCAGTGTGAGATGTCTCCCTTGTTTCATCAGGATACTCAATCCTTATGCTATCCTGCTCCTCATAAGGATCTTCAATATGGACAAAGTGAACTTGGTGAACCTATGTTAACTTCCTGAACTACACGATAGGCTAAGCACTTACGTTCATCCGGGACATTGACCCAGACATGACCGGCCTCATAGGCATCACTGGTATCAATCGCATCAAAATCCTCAACGACCTCGCTTCGACTCCTCTTTCTAGCATAACTCTTAAATGGCCGAAAGACCGATCTCTTGGAATAACTGCACTCCCGCGAACTTTTACTACATGCTCCACAAACCGGCTTTGCTTCATCACATTTCAGCTTTCTGCTTCTACAAGTTTGACTTTGTCGCATCAGTACCTCATTCCATAATGAGGGGGGTAAACTTACCAGCCTGAAAAAGACCGCATTGTCGTCAAGCTGAGAGACTGATGAAAAGTATTTGGGTGATCGAGCCGAGCGGTGTTTTATGAACAAGGTGCTTGTTCCGATGGGGGTTGCCGCTGTTGGATTGAGTCATATGCGGAGACCAAGCCGAAGATGCTGGAGAATGCTGACGGAAGAGGATATCAAGGCGAGGGAGGGATGAGAATGTGGGGTAATGAGTGACGTCTCGGCAGTTTGGACCTGGTTGATAAGCGGACCCGATTAGCGGAGCCGACTTGGATATGAAGTTATTTGGGTTATTTATTGAGCTGAATGGCTTCTATCTTGGCTGGATTAATCGATACAAAGCGTAGCCCTTTATCTCAAATACAAACAAGGAATTAGTTCTCATTCTAGCATCATGTCTCCTCAATCCGTCCCTTTCTCCGTCTCCGGCAAGACCGCTATCGTCACGGGTGCTGGATCTGGTATGTTTAGTCAGTGGTCTAACTTTATATGATGCTAACACCTCTAGGAATCAACTATGAGTTTGCTCAGATCTTGCTTGGAAAGAACTGCAACGTCGTCATCGCCGACCTTTCACTTAGACCAGAAGCCGAAGCTCTAGTCTCAAAGTACAAAGACTCCTCTCCCCGAGCAGTCTTTGTCAAAACAGACGTCACGTCCTGGAAAGATCTTTCCAACGCATTCAAAACTGCTGTCAAAGAGTTTGGTGACTTTGACATCGTTTGCCCAGGCGCAGGTGTCTATGAGCCTCACTTTTCCAACTTCTGGCATCCCCCGGGCTCCGCTGAATCTAAAGATCCCCTTGATGGCGACCATTATAAGTTACTGGATATCAATCTCACGCATCCTATTCGTGCTACGCAACTCGCTATCTCACAATGGCTTCACGGCTCCCCCAAGAAGGTCTCACCTGATAACCCCAAGCGTGTGATTCATATTTCTTCTATCGCAGCTCAATGCCCCGCTCTCAGAAGTCCCATGTACGGCGCAAGCAAGTTCGGCATCACAGGCTTTGTGCGATGTCTTGCAGAAGTTGAGAAGATTGGCGTTCGTGTCAATGCTGTTGCACCTGGTTTAGTGCGCACCCCGCTGTGGACTGAACATCCTGAGAAGCTGAAGTACGTGGATGAGGGGCAGGATGAGTGGGTTACGCCCCAAGAGGTTGCCGAGGCCATGCTTCTCTGTGTGGAGAGTGACAAGTACCCTGGTGGAACGGTGCTTGAGGTTGGGAAGAACAACACTCGTTGTGTGCAGCTGTTCAATGATCCTGGGCCTGATACGAGTGGCCAGTCGAAGGGAGTTTCTATTAGTAATACTGAGGAGGCGGATAAGAGTATTTGGGAATGGCTTGGCGATAAGTCAATCTGGGGTTCGACTTTGTAAACATTTTAGTTTCTATACCATCAAGAGCCAGTCTTTACCTCAGATCATGTCTCATCCTTGGTTGAGCTACAATTCGCATAATGGCCCCGCAATGCATCAAGCGTGCTATGCTGCACTTGTGAAGGTGCCACGCACCAGTCTTCAATGCATACGCGGGTTACTCGTTTAGGTAACCGACTGTAGTCAAATGACCCTGATATCTGTGTTGTTCTTATGCCTTCCCCTCTTCTAGCTGCACGCCACTTCATTCCAATGGAGCGAGGTGCAGCGGCATAAACCCCACGCAAACGCGACCACCGCTTATTGTCTACTTGTTTATGCAATTTATCGTTGCCGAATGCCCCGAATGTCGAGCAATCGTTGAGGTCGGCTTGTTGTCCGTGTTTTTGGCTCGTAGAGTGGCTTGATACCCACATTTCGCCTTGACTACCGTTTTGGGCTGTGATGATGTCGTCAACGGAGGATAACTGCAGTTGCGAGAGCGAAGAATGGCAATGGACGCCCTACAAGGCGTAATAATCTCGATTGAAGTATGTATTTATGTTTATGAGGTGGAAATGAAATTATATATACCTCAATTCAATATCTGAACCTGAATCCCCCATTCTTCATTGCTATTCACCCATCGCATTCTCGAGAACAGCTGCATTCGTTCTACACTTGCTTCAGTAAATTTCAATATGAATCAAACAGACGTCCTTATCATCGGTGCCGGGATGTCAGGTATTGGCCTCGGTGTCCAATTGATTAGACAATTCGGCACCAGAAGCTTCGAGATCATCGAGAAAGATTCTGCAATGGCCGGAACGTGGCGAGTCAATAGCTATCCGGGCTGTGGATGCGATGTATGTCTCAAACGGCCCATGGGACTTCATCTGACCTCTCTTATAGGTTCCATCTCATTTCTACTCATACTCCTTCGCTCTCAATCCCAACTGGTCTCAAGCATATGCCATGCAGCCTGAGATCCAAACTTACTTCAATGATGTTGCCAAGAAATATGATCTTGAAAGACATGTTAGGTTCAGCTCGGTAGTTGAATCTGCCCATTGGGACGGGTCTAATGGAACTTGGGAAACCACCATTCGAGATATCAAGACGTCGGAAGTGATGACTCGCCGTTCGAAGGTCCTCATCTCGGCTGTCGGTGCCCTATCCATACCTAAAGAATGTGATATTCCTGGTTCTTCAGACTTTGAAGGGCGAATATTTCATACAACCAAATGGGATCATTCCTTCGATTGGAAAGATAAGGAAGTTGTGATCGTTGGTGGGTTTGCCCCATATTACACCCTCCTCAGTTACTGACTGGAATAGGAAACGGTTGCAGTGCAACTCAAGTCCTCCCTGTCATAACCTCCGGAGACAGGGCTGTCAAGAAGGCAACCCAGTTCGCAAGACAAGCGCACTGGCTTGCAGAACGTCCCAATCCAACCTACTCGGCCAATTTCAAATGGGTCATGAGATGGATCCCCTTCGCTATGCGCTTTTATCGTGCATGGTTATACTATCTGAAAGAACGAGACTTTGCAGGCTTCAGAGTTACTGAAGGTCTTCAAATGAGGAACCAATGGGCCAGAGATACTACTGACTATATTCGGAGGACGGCACCCGCCAAGTACCTGGACTTTCTGGTCCCCAAGACCGAGGTTGGCTGTAAGCGGAGGGTCAATGACACTGACTACCTTGCCTGTTTACATCGGGATAACGTCGCGCTTGTATACAACGATCCGATCCAGAGGATTGAAGCGAAAGGCGTGCGAACATCTTCTGGAAGGCTGGTGACTGCCGATGCCATTGTCCTTGCGCATGGGTTTGAGACCCAGAAACCACTATTCCCCATGAAAATATTCGGAAGGGATGGGGTTAGCATCAACGAGCATGTCAGTATTCTGTCCCCTGTTTCCCATGAATCTTGGTCTCCAACTCGCTAACTAAGGGCAGTGGAATCAAGTCAGCGAAGGTGCGGCGTCTTCCTACTTCGGAACATGCCTTTCGGAATTCCCCAACTTCTTCATCATGATGGGCCCAAACACCCTAAGTGGTCATCTATCCGTTATTTACACCACAGAATGCCAGATCAATTACACAATGAGAGTTCTCAGACCAATTCTCACAGGAAAAGCGGACATCGTTGAGGTTACTCCCGAAGCGGAGAAGAAAGACATAGACAGAGTTCAAGAGAAGGCTAAACGCCTTGTTTGGGCAACAGGGTGCACATCGTGGTTTATTGATGAGAAAACGAACAGGAACACAATCATGTTCCCGGACTGGCAGTTCAAGTTCTGGTTGCGAAGTGTCTTTGTGGCATGGAATGATTTGGAGTATCGAAGTGTCAGCACTAAGGAGCCCGTTAAGACGTCACGAGCCACTTTGTCGCTTTTTGCCGTGGCGGGTTTAGTAGGGTTAGGGTCATTTTATCTTCAAATCTCGAAGCCATAGCTGCGCGCCGGAGACCAAATGTGGAGGAGACGTTCGAAGAGAGGCTTCACAGACAGAGACATATTTGAGAGAGTAATTCATTCATTCTTGATGTTCAACTTGCTATATAACCATGCAAAAACCCACGATATGCCATAATGCTAAGCACGTCCCATTTTAACTTTACACTACCTCAATCATTACATCATCATCTAAAGACGAGGAATCGTCTTGGTAGCGCAGCAAGAAGAGGGAGCCTCCTCCTCCTTCTTACCGAAGGCATCCTTAGATGCAGCATCGACGCAGAGAGCCGAAGGAGGAACCCAGAGACCAGGGTTCTTCTGGTAGAAATTTGAGGCGCGAAGCATGACGCTGACAGGCTCAGCGGGCATCACGGGGAAGTCCTCAGTGCGGGGGAAGTGAGTGAGACCAAACTGGATATAGCAGACGATATCGGTGTTCTCAATGGGCTCATCGCGGGCTACCCAGTCGAGAATGGTGCTGTTGTGAGGGTGGTTCTCGACACCGGTGGACTGACAGACGTAGTCACCAGCAGGAAAGATCTCGTAGTCCTTGTAGGGAGTGACCCAGAGACTCTTGCGAGCAAAGGCAGCGCGGTTATACACGACACTGCCGGGCTTGGCGAGGAGACCGGGGCAGTTGTTGTTGAGGATCTTGTAAGCGACGGGCTTCTTGGCGGATGGGTTGATGCTGTTGGGGTTGGTGATGGCCCATGATCGACTTGTCTCATGGCAGTAGTTCACAGCGGCCTCCTTGGATGTTCGGAGAGGAGTGTTCTTGCAGTAGAAACCGTTGCCGTAGGGGTTCTCGGGAGATCCAACCTCTGCCTCTGAAGGCAAAGCATCGTTCTGGACGATGGAGTTGTTGGGTCCGTCGATCTCGGGGTCAACACGGAGGGAGAAGATGTGCTGGTGGTTGTGAGCGTTGATGGTGGGGGCGACTTCGGTTCCGTAGGGAGCGGCTGTCTCGCTGGGGTGCATGCAGTAGGTGTTGAGCATGCCGGTCAGCTTGATCTCAAGCTTGTAGGTACCGTCGAGGGTGAAGGTATGGTAGAAGCCGTACTCGTAGTTGGCGGCGGTGATGATTTGGGAGATGATGAGCTTGCGATCACGGGCGGAGATGACGGTGCCGTCACGGTAATCAGTGTGCTTGTACATAAGACCATTGTCTTCCTCGTGAATGCAGATGGCGTTCTTGATAACAGCGGGATCACCCTCGCCTGTAGCCATGACGGCATCGAGGTAGTGGATGGCGCCCTTGCAATCACATCCAAGCTTCAGAGAGTTGGTCATGAGACCGGTACCATACTCACCGACGTCAAAAGCGTGCTTCTTGTGGTGAGGGGGATCGGGGTTACCGTAGGGAACGACCATCTCGACGACGCTGATACGGTTGAAGAGAGTGCGCTCACGGTGCTCATGCTGATCCTCCATGCGAACATCAGACAGGACAATACCTTCACGGTAGTTGAATCCGATGTGCATCTTGTAGCCAGCCCAAGAAATCTCATTTCCTCGCATGCGGAAAGAAACGCCCTGGGGCTGGGTGATGTTGATGGGCTTGAGAGTGCCATCAATGTAGTTCTCGCCGATGAACTCAGGCATGTAGTTGTGCGAGGTGAGAGGAACCTTTGTTCGCTCACCGTTGACGTAGCGGATATCAACAGTGAGGACCTCCTCCTTCTCAGTATCGACCACGACGGAAAAGTCCAGCGGGTGCGCATACTGGTTGTCGTTGGGCGAAGCGCGATAATACACCAGACCCTGCTGGAGACGGCGCTCGTAGCCCCAACGCTGATCAACGCCAATGGCCCAAGCATCGATGTAGATCTTGGACATGTCGTCGATGCCAACGTCCTTGCAGGCCTGGATGACACGAGGGTCGGCGCGAGCAACGCGCTCGCAGACATCAAGATCCTCGAGGGTTAGAGTAGGACCGACTTCAGTGACGTCCTTCCAGAGCTCGACCTTGCCGTCGGCGATGTTGGCGACGACCTCGGAGACTTGCCCATTGCCCTTCTCGATGACGATGGCGAAAGCGCGACGAGAAGGTCGGGGACCAGTTCGGGCGCGGAAAGCAGCATATTCTGCCTTGAGAGGCTCACGGAGAGTGAGACAGTTGAACTTTAGAGACTTTGGCTTGGCATAATCACGGATGATCTTTGCGGCAGCGCGAATCTCATCAATCGATAGCGGATCTGTATTTGTTAGGGGGGTTCAATTGGGGGTCAATTGAAAGGGTAAACATACCGAGAGGATGTAAATGTTGAGAATTTGAGAGGTCGGGAGCGGCGTCGTTGGCTTCTTCCCGAAAGATGGTGTAGCCGGCGATGGATGAGGTGTCTGCAATCATGGTGAACGTTGTCTGGGCTGAGCGACTGTGCCATACGATGGATGATCAAGCAACAACTGTATAAGTGTCCAAGGTATTTGACCTGGAGGGAGCAAAGTTGAAGAAGAACTGTAGCTTAATTGGTAGTTTACTATAGAGAGAAAAGGAAGAAGAAGATATTGTCAAGAGGATACAGAGCTTCTTATAGAGAGAAAGGAACAAGAAAGGTAAAAGTAAAAAGAAAAGCAAGGCGGATTAGCAGAGACACGGCCTGGCATCCACCATGTGGCGCCCGCTCCGATTGTCCTCTCCGCTGCATCACATCTCCACTGAGCGGGAATCCGCTGAGACCCGTGTAAGACATTAGCTACAGAAGCAAAAGTTGCTGACTACAGCTGCATCTGCAGTGGAAACACAAGCGAGAATCTAGATTGCGACAAGGGTGCCTCTACCGAAAACTGCTACAGAATTGCATTCTGTTTGATCCTGATCTCTCTGTCATGCCAAGCCATCTCCGGCAGTTCGACGCGCCGTCTTGATCTCCTCGAAACGGGCATAACAGTGAACGTTTTCTTACAGGTCCACAAATTACTGTATCTGTCTGCTATCTAGCATACATAAACGGCTGGGAGATCGCAAGCCAAAACACGAGGCTCAATCATCTGACCCCAGCGATCCAATCCTCTCCCCCTCATCTAGAACTCCTAACCGCTTTCAGCATCTGATTCTCAGCTTTGCACCCATGCTCAGCGCTAAACCGCTTACAGGCAACGTTTTGCAGTTTTGCTCAGCGGCCGATAAGAATGTCGTCTCCCCCGAGATAACCGAACAGAACAGGTGATCCCCTTCTTCCATCCCCCTTGATTACGTTTCTCTTGGGGATCTCACCGGCCCGGTCGAAAAAGCAACGCGTTATTCCCCACGGGGAAGTCATCGCACAAGAACGCTGGCGTTTCGTCACGTAATGGAAATGTCGTCGTCCTCTCTCCTCACACGATGCATCGCTGTTCCCCATGGGGTACCGTCCATCGCATCGCGTTTCCCCGCAAACCGCCTGGCCAAGCCATTGGAATGATCGCTAAACTTGCCGGGTTGTTCTGTCAGAATATCGACGGCGTTTGCCCTGTTTGCATCACTGGGCGTTAACTCACAGGTACATGGCAGACGCCGTCGTCGCTGAAAGGGCGTTAGTAGGGCAGTATGACCGGGGCGCGAGATAACAGTGCTGCCCCCTCACTGAAACGAGCCTTATCTCTGTGCTACTAACCCCAATGCGCGCTTTTTTGGCCTCTGCCAGGTTTTTCGTTCAGTGCTGAGGCATCCCTACAATCAGCCACCACCACCACAATCTCTGTACTCCATACAGTACTATCACTGCCGACCCGTCACACGATAAGTTAACCTTGATACCAAGCACCTACCAATTCCAATCCTGTGTGTGTGTGCCCGTCGTAATGTTAAAAAATGTCTCCTTACCAAAAAGACGCTGGTCCGTTCCACGTAGCAAATTGGATATAAGCTCGCCACGCGCATTTGCTTTTTTACTTCCCATTTCATACAACACATTGCAATTGACCATCTCTCTCTGAGTCACATCGCATTTCTCGCTAAGGCTGCCCGTCGCCTTTTCCCCCTCCCCTCTTCTACCCTTTTACGTCATTTTTATTCTTTCTCTCGACGAGGTCATCGTCAGACGCGGCCATGACCAACGACGTCGAGACAAACTCTGCGCTCAAGCGCTCAGATACCACCAGCCAAGCCATCCGCGATGCTGAAGATCTCGCAAACTTTGGCCATGACCAGAGTCTCACGCGAAAATTCAGCATGTGGAGCATGTTTGCCCTGGCCTTCTCTGTCCTCGGTACCTGGTCCACGTTCGCGCAGGGCATCGACAGCGGCTTGACCAGCGGAGGCCCCATCGCCATCCTCTGGGGTCTGGTGCTCGTGTTTGTCTGCAATATCTGCGTTGCTGTGTCGCTGGGTGAGATGTGTAGTAGTATGCCCACGGCGCTCGGTCAGGCGTACTGGATCTCGCGACTGTGGCCGACAAAGTCCGGGCGGTTCTTCTCGTATCTTTGTGCGTGGATCAACATGACTGGCTGGATCACTTTGTCGGCGTCGCAGATTGCTTTCATGGGCGAGTTTATGCTCAAGATGAAGGTTCTCTTCCAGCCGGACTGGGCTGGTGCTGATAAGGGATGGGCTCTATTCCTCGTCTACGTCGGCGTTACTCTATTTATGACTCTATTCAACGTCGTGGCTTGTCGAAAGGACATCGTTCTCCCCTGGTTCAACAACTTCGTTGGTGTTTCCTTCGCTAGTCTTTTCTTCATCATCAGCTTGGCCTTGCTCATCTCCGTTGGAACCAAGGACAACCTCCATTATCAGCCTGCCAGCTTCGTCTTTGGTCAGTGGATCAACCAGACTGGCTGGCCCGATGGTGTTACCTGGTTCCTCGGCCTCATCCAAGCCGCCTACGGTCTTACGGCCTTCGATGCTGCTATCCACTTGGTCGAAGAAATTCCCTCACCGCGAAAGAACATTCCCCGCGTTATCTGGCTCTCGGTAACTATCGGCGCCATCACTGGTTTCATCTTCATGGTCGTCTGTCTCTTCTGCATCGTTGATATGAGCATCGTCACTGATCCCACGACCGGTCTTGCTTTCATGGATCTCCTCAAGCAGACTGTCGGTCTTCAGGGCGGAACTGTCCTTCTGACACTGTTCATCGTGAACGGTGTCGGACAGGGTATTGGAATCGTTACGACCGCTTCGCGTTTGACTTGGGGTTTTGCTCGAGACGGCGGTCTTCCTTGGAGTGGCTACTTTGCCAAGGTCGACGATTTCTGGAGGGTTCCTGTTCGTGCACTATGGCTTCAGGGCGGTGTCATGGCTCTCATCGGAGTTCTCTACACTTTCGCTTCAACAGTCTTGGAGGCTATTCTAAGCGTCAGCACAATCGCGCTCACAGTGTCCTACGGCATGCCCATTCTGACTCTCCTCCTCGTTGGCCGAGACAAGCTCCCACCAGGCGAGTTCTCTCTTGGACGATTTGGTTCAGTCATCAACTGGGTCAGCGTCGTCTACTGTGCCGTCACCACTGTTTTCTTCTTCTTCCCGGGCGCACCGAACCCATCGGTCTCAGACATGAACTACGCCATTGCGGTTTTCGGCATCATGCTTGTCATCACGCTGGTGTTCTGGGTCGTCAAGGGACGTATCACTTATCTGGAGACCGAGGAGGCGCAGGGAAACATCATCTATGCGCAGCGCGCGGAGCGGGCTAACTATGTTGATATTGATGTCCGAACCAAGACGGATACGGAAGCTCGTCGAGCTTCTCAGACCGGAGGGCCTAGTGCTTCCTAATCGGTTGGGAGGACCGGCATTGCGAGATTTGGTGTGAAGATGGAACAGATACGCGTACAGTAGCTGTAGCTGAAGTTTAGAATCAATGAAAGAAGGCACTTGCGCATAGGAAATCCCGTTCTATTTAATGACACTGTATCTTTGGTCTATCTTATTGCCATAACTGGTATAGTCGATCTCAAATGGCAACAAACGTTGATTTAGGAAGCATTTCTGCATTTTTGGAAGCAAATCATACGAGATGTCAGTCATATCACCCCTGGATCGTGCACCAAGGGTCCCATGGCACGGCAAATGATCAACCGCTTGCAAGGACAGTAGCTGAATGCATTCCCTTACCCCGATTCTGCTTAAATCGCTTGCAAAACGACTGCCCGATACGGACGCGAGAAACATCTCCTTATCGGTCCAGGGTATCCCGCCCCGATATCCACACCGGCCCGGAGGACACTATTACGAGAATGGGCAATACTTTTCAGCTTTTTGGCCTGGGGAATCGGACCCCACGTTGATAGGTTCCGCTGCTATACGAAAGCGATATCGAGTGACGTTGGGGAATGACTATAGGTATACAAGGATAGCTTCTCCTCAGCTGATTTCCCCAGATAGCCTCTGCAGAATCGAATTACCATACATCCAAAATGAGTCTAGACGTTCAACTTACTGCCCCCAATGGGCGCACTTACAAGCAGCCTACTGGTCTGTTTATCAACAACGAATTTGTTCGATCCTCAAACGGCAACAAAATCACTTCAATAAACCCAACGTAAGTCCAAAAACCCACTGCCAAGAGAGTCACCGCTAAAAAATGCAGAAATGAGCAGGAAATCACCTCCGTCTACGCCGCATCAGCCGAAGATGTCGACAAAGCCGTCCGCGCCGCTCGACGCGCCCTTCGTAATCCCGCGTGGCGAGATCTCCCTGCTACAGAGCGCGGCAAGCTCATGAACCGTCTGGCCGAGCTCGTTGAGGAGAACCGAGATATTCTCGCTACGATTGAAACATGGGATAACGGAAAGCCTTACACTGTCTCGTTCAATGAGGACATGACTGAGGTGGCTGAGACGTTAAGATACTATGCTGGCTTTGCGGATAAGGTGTTTGGCCAGGTCATTGAGACTACTGGCGATAAGTTTGGATATACCATCCGTGAACCTATTGGTGTCTGCGGACAGATTATTCCGTAAGTGCACCTCGAAAGAGTAGCCTAAAGGTCTTCTTGACTAATAACTTTGATAGATGGAACTATCCCCTTGCTATGGCAGCTTGGAAGCTCGGCCCTGCTCTCGCCTGCGGTAATGCCGTAGTCCTCAAGCCCGCCGAGCAAACCCCCCTCTCAATCCTCTACTTCGCCAACCTCGTCGTCAAGGCCGGCTTTCCCCCGGGTGTCGTCAACATCGTCAACGGTCTTGGAACGGTAGCCGGTGCAGCCCTCGCTTCTCACATGGACGTCGATAAGATTGCTTTTACTGGCTCTACCGCAACAGCCAAGACAATCATGAAGATGGCCAGCAGCAACCTAAAGAACATTACTTTGGAGACTGGCGGCAAGAGTCCTCTTATTGTCTTCGATGATGCTGATATCGATCTGGCTGTTTACTGGGCCCATGCTGGTATCATGTCGAACCAGGGTCAAATTTGCACTGCCACAAGTCGTATTCTCGTTCAAGAGGGCATCTACGATAAGTTCCTCGCTGCCTTCAGAGCACAAGTCAAGAACATCTCCAAGGTCGGCGACCCCTTTGATGAGAAGACTTTCCAAGGCCCTCAAGTCACAAAAGCCCAATACGATCGTATTCTCTCTTTCGTCGAAGTCGGCAAGAAAGAAGGTGCCAAACTTGAGCTCGGCGGCCAGCCATTCAAGAAGGTCGGCGACGGCAAGGGCTACTTTATCGAACCTACAGTCTTTACTGGCGTGTCCCCCAAGATGCGAGTTTTCCAGGAAGAGGTTTTCGGACCGTTTGTGGTGGTTAGCAAGTTCAGCTCTGAAGAAGAAGCTATCAACTTGGCCAACGATACACAATATGGTCTCGGTAGTGCTTTGTTTACTACAAACTTGACGAGGGCGCACCAAGTGGCAAAGAGGATTGAAGCTGGTATGGTTTGGATTAACTCAAGTAATGATAGCGACTGGAGGATTCCATTTGGAGGAGTCAAGCAGAGTGGTATCGGCAGGGAGTTGGGAGAGGCTGGTCTTGCGGCTTATTCGAACATCAAGGCTGTGCATGTTAACATTGCGGCGAAGTTGTAAGGTAGAGCGATTGAGAAGGTAGCCTATCTGTACGAAAAGTCCATAGAGGAAAGTTAATTTGCAGATGATCCAGCCAATTTCTTGAAGACATCGACAGGAACACCCCGGCGTATGCTCCAAATCGTGTCATGGTCCGCTGCCTCGATGGTCTTCGTGCTGTAGATGATTACCTGCTCAACCTCTTTTCCCTTGAAACAACTATCCAACCATTTCGGGCCATCCGTCCCCGGCGCTCCAATCATAGAATCCTCTTCAGCGTAGTAGACATCCACGGTCAATTTCTTGCCAGCTCCCTTCAGCGCCTGCACCAACTTCGGTACCATATCATCATAGTCAAGCCAGTCTCCCCATCCTGGTACTCCCTCTGTCTTCTGCATCAAGAAAACCGACTCGTCACCAAAACCACGAATACTTTCTCCGTGTACCAATTTAAACAAGAATGGTTCCAAGGATTCTTCGAAGAGAGCATCGGCCTTGGTCTCCTCGGCGCCACCTTCGACATTCTTCTTTTTGGATAGGCCAAACATTTGGCTCATGCCAGCGGACGTCGCGACAACGGGACCGAGTGTGCCGTTGACGAAGCCGATCAACTTGTCTGCTTGTGCTAGCATGCTAGCGGGCAGAGATTGGGTTACAGACATTGACATAAGATGTGTGTGAGATGGAAGAATCCAGGGTGCTCCGACGGCGAGGTAGGGTCTTTCTGGGTGGAGAATCTCTGGGTGATGCATGAGCATGTCAAAAGCGTAGACGGTTCCTCCACTGTGACAAGCGAGAGACACGTGCTTGATTCCAAGGTGCTTGAGTAGAGCCAAAGTCATTTCTGAGAATATTAGTCCTCCGTCGGCTTCGTCGCTATGAGTGGTGACTTACTTCGACACATGGCAGGCCTCTTTTCCACCTTGACGGGATCTGTCCCACCAAAACCTGGCCGGTCCATAACGACGATACGAACACGGTACTTCTTGGCTAACTCATCCTTCGCACAGTGAAAAATCCTTGATGCACATAACGGCGCAAAGAAGAGTAGCACATTCTCATCAGTGGCGTTGTGATAGCCGTAATCGGAGTATTTCACCTGGAGGCTGCCATGATCATCCGATGGATCCGCTGGGAGCTGGAAGGTTTGGGAGAAGCGAGGGTCTTTGAGAAAAGCCTCAGGATCTTTGGCTTCTGCTGCAGTTGCCATTGCAATTTTAATCTGTATGCACTCTATTTTCTTTAATTGAGGGTTTCTTCACAGGTTGAGAATAAAGAAGGAGTGAGCTGTGAGCGATACGAGACATGGACCAACACGTCACGTGCAACCTTGAAGGCCTATCACAGGCTGAATTTGCCGGTGGATAAGAGGGGTAAGACCAGCATCAATTGGTAACAATCTATTCGGATTTGATATGAAGGATTGAAGGATGAGTTTGTAGATCAACGTCCTTCTCACATTATTTCTAGCCATTTCGCAATATCTTGCTTTCCTTCCTTTTCCAAGTCTTTCTTCCAGCGTCGCTTTGTCTTTCGGTTCAACAATCCCGCCGGAGATCCTTGACTTGTCAAAACCTCCAGCATCTCATGGTTACCCTGTTCCATAGCAATTCTCATCGCTTTCCGAACATTCTTGCGCTTCTTGTGCGCTCCAGCCGCAAATAAAAGTTTCACCATTTCCAGATTCCCTCTTTTGACTGCGATAGGCAGGGCTACATCCACTATTCTTTCGCCATTAATTATGTCGGCAACAACATCGGGCTGTTCATCCTTAAAATCCTCAATGCTTCTCGTTGGGCCCACTGAATAGTCCAGTTCTACAAGCCTTCGCACGATGGGTAAACAATCATCCAACACCGCGCGTTGAAGCCTTCTCAGGCCCCAAGTGGCCAGAGTGTCTGCCCCGGAGGAGAGACCCTGTGTCCACCAAACGCCTTCATCTTCATTATAGCCTTCCAATATAGCATCGTAAACCAAGTTGAAAACTTCAAGATTAGTCGTTGTCTCTAAAATTTTGCTCAACTGGATACCAGCTGGCGATCTTGAAGAAGGGCCAGTTCGTCCGTTCATCCATATCATATCCGCAATTGATGGTGCTATCAACCGGTATCTCGCAAGAGGCCGACCTGACTCAATAGCGAGGCGAAGAAACTCGATCTGATCGGGAAGAGCGACTTCAGTGATGATGTCCATCCTATAAATGTCAAGTTCGCGGTCTCTGTCGGAAACACTCTTCAACAAGAGGGTGACGGATTCCATCTCGCCCAACTGGACAGCAAGCTTAACTGGGTTCGCAAGTCTCATAAGAGACGTCCCACATTTCGGCGGCATGAAGCCAAGCTGATTGTCTACTATGCGGCCAGCCTGAGGAATGGGTGTCTGGAACGATGCTAATACTTTGGGTAGGCCATCTGCCGTTGAAAGTGCCTTATCGTGGAAGGGACAAAGGATCGGATCCTCATTGGAAAGTGTATTTTCGAGAAGAGTATGGTCGCTTAGATATACTGCCATTGCTGCTAGAGCGTCGCGAAAAACTGCACAAGATTCATCTATTTGAAGCTCTGTTGCATCGAATGCCGGGGATTCGTTCTTGGTGTAGAAATCGGGATGAGAGTAGATGTATCCGTGCTTGACCGCTACTTCGCAAACTATGCGTACAGTATCTTCCAACTCTATTTGTGGAAATAGTTGTTGTGTGTATCGGTAGATATGTTCTGCGACTCTCAACATTAGAATATGGTCTTGAGTTGGCGGTTTCGATCTGATTCTGCCCAATGTCCTGGCTGTCAGGAACATGACCCAGAAATCGCCGCTAGGGACTAAAGATGAGCTGGAAGTGAACAGCTCTTTCTCAGAGAGAACATCTTGTTGGAGTTGTTCTCGATCGCCCTCTGGAGGCGATGGAGACAACGGTCTGTCCAGATCTGGTGTCTCGGGCTCAGAGTTGGTATCATCATCGTCAGATACATTCTCTAGAAGAGGTGGATATGAAAAGGGAGCGAAGTCGACCGTGTGGTAGAATATGGTTTGTTTCCGCATAGGATCCCAGTATCCAACATCGTCCAACATGCTGGACTCGAGGATGGCATCCATTGTCAGACGGCTGAAGGCTTTGCTGACGCGGCATAATTTCAGCATTTCGGCGAGAGAAAGCGACACCGTGCATTGCTCGATGATATGAAGCCATATCTCTGCTGGAAAACAAGTCGGTAGGTACTCCGGATCACTCATGATTCATCGATATTCATTGAATCGATCAAGTTCGTACGTTAGATTGTCGAGTTGGTGCTGTAGCGACGAGTTTCAAGACAATGCTGACAGTGCATTTACTGCACAGACGCGGGGAAGGGCCCACTAAAATGCAGTGCCTCGACAAGCGCTGAATGGGTACAGCTTCCTCTGAAAGGATAACAATCCAAATGGCAATTGAGGATAGTTGGAGAAGGTATTTAGAGATTTGGATAAACTATTGCATCATCCAGATAAATCCCGTGATTATTCTGTGAGCTCTTCTGCCTCCGGAGCTCCGGCACAGCTTCCCCTCCGCTCTTGTTGTTGATTTTGGTGGCGCATCGAATCGAGAGTGATGCTGATTCGTAAAGACAAGCCCGGAGTAGGCGGCAAGGCATTCTTGATACCCGAGAAGCTCCTGATTTCCCTCTACTTCAATATCATCGAAATTAATGCATAAACTACACAGACTACGTGAATCTATCGCGACTTCAGCAATTTTATCATCCTACTCTAAATTGAGTCACAATGGAATGCCTCAAACTGAGCCCTGAATCCGTTGCCTCACTTCGTTGCCATGAGTGAGGCTGAGCTGCGTGCTTTCATAGCAAAGGGAAACTCATTTGACAGTGACAGTGAGGAGGACTTGAAAATTCGCGTCTATGCACGCTGTCTTTTGTTCGATATGTCAAACTCTGACAAAGTTTTGGAAGAAGCAATCACTTGGGCTAAAAGAGAGATCCTCGCTTCGCCTCCAAGTAAACAGGCTCTCAAAAATGGCTCGATATTCTCACGACGCTTTTGGTGATTTTACACCACTCTCAGCAAACAGCTGGAAAAATCACTGATACGTGAGTCATACTCTACTTATCGTTTAAAACATAAATGTGAAGCCAAGAGATTGCTAACATCGTGATATCTAGGTCCAGTCGTGAGACCATGCTCCATGATGTTGCGCTTCAAATGACACTTCTCAAGAATCAAGCAGCCAGATCGATGATGAGATTTGAACAGAGCCACCTCATGGAAGATCTAAATCTGACCATCGCTATTGTGGAACACTTGTTACCGATGATAAGCCTCAGCAAGTCATCAAGATTGCAGAACAACCTCGGTCTCATGCTTCACAAGCGATGTCAGAGAGCTGAGCCGATAGAGGATCTGAGCCGACCTATTGACTCGATGAACAGCCCCAGACGATAGCCTTGGGGAGCAAACCTAAGTTTAGGGTGATAAAATAAATTCTATAAAAGGCATCCTAAATTTGCCTAAGTTACCTAAATCTTTTTATTACTTAGATTTAAGGTCTTGAGTTTTATTTCCTCCTCTAGGATAGTCCAAATCTTGCTAATTGTCTTAACAATCTTGGGCTCTGGCTCAGTTTCCGGCTTGAGAGGGCAGAGAGGGTTGCGGACCTGGACACTGCTGTCGAGGCTGCAAAGAAAGCCATAACCCTGACGCCTGAGAGTCACCAGCGCTATGTTGGATATTTTAATAACCTTGCCAACAGTCACGGCAAGCGGTTTCAGCGAACAGGCAGAGTTGATGACATTAACCGTACAATCGACGCGTCATCAAGGGCTGTGAAACCTCCATCACAAAACCACCCCGGCTTCTCGAATAGCCTGGGCGTATGGCTCTATGAGCGGTTCGAAACATCAGGAGAATTTATGGATCTGGATCATTCCATTGAGGTAGCACGATGTGCAGTTAATATCACGTCCACGAGCCATCCCGATCGCTCTGCATTCTTGAATACCCTGGGAACCAGCCTCAGCAGAAGATTCGAGAGAACTGATTCAGTGAAGGATCTAAACGAAGCATTAGATATCTTTACTCAGGCACTGTAAGCAATGCCTCGCAATACACCGGACTTGGCATACGCCTTGAACAACCTCGGGATCATTCGAGGCCAGAGATGTGAGAGGATTGGCTCAATTGCAGATTTGGACCATGCCATTGAAAACACGCACGAGCCAGTGGTCAGCAATCCTCATGGCTATTCACTGCTGCATGTTCCTTGGCCGTCCCAACATCCTTTGGCTTGCTGACGTCGATCTGTGTTAAGCCGACCTTGGCCATCTTCTTGATTGCTGGGATTCACAGTGACAGAATACTGATATAAATTGTTTGGTGCCTAAAGACAGGTACCAGTTTATATTCTAATACTGATTTATAAGATGAACCTCTCCTACTTTATCTTCTATGTACTTTGAGCTCTGTAATACTGGCCTATGATGGCAGATAATATTTAGATTAATGAATCTGCTACTTAAGCCGCCAGGGGAAACATGGCTATTAGAAGGACACTTTTATCTGGGATTCTAATAGCAATAGTAAAAAGATAAATCCTGAAAAGGAAAGCACTATTGATGGTATAATTTTATAAAATGTTCTAACAAATGTTTACCAGACGCCCCTAACTGAAAGACTTTACCTAAATTTATGGTAATAAAATAAACTCCACGAAATGTTCCCTAAACTCATCCTAACCTTATATTAAGTTACCGAATTATTCTTCTCACTTAGGCTCAAGGCACCGGACTTTCTTTCCTCCCGTAGTCCGGATCCCCGTCTCGGCTAGTGTCGCTCTGGGATACTCTATGCCACCCGTGTTTGGCAGCCCTTGGTCTCAAATCTCCTGTATTGGATGACGGCTGGCCCCATATCTGTTGGCTTCCGACCGATGCCCTCGGTTGTATACCAATTCACGCTGCTGGACACTACAAGCTAGGGCCCATAGAGATAGTCTTGCCATGTCATCATATGCCCTGACGACAAAGTCACTGCTTCATGGGAGAAAGCGGAAAGTTGCTTCCGCTGTTGAATAACGGAGAAGTTCTGCACCTCTTCTTACCATGTGTAGCACACCTGTCAGTGGGAGATTATCATCCGCTGAAGACGAAGTCAATATGGTGAAGCAGTTTTGTCCACAGCTCGAACTCGAGCCAAGTACTCCCATGCCATTGAAGGATAGAGTCCTCCAATATATGGAGGCCTGTCAAGTATTTCATTTTGTAGGCTATGGAGGTTTAAACTAATTTGAGCCTTCGAAAAGCTGTCTGTGTCTTAAAGACTGGGTGACCAATCCTCTCACGGTTCAAGACATCTGTGGAAAGAATGTGGAAGGCACTTAACCATTTCTTGTATATCTCTCTGCTTGCCGAACTGGAAACAACATGGAGTTAAGACTTTCAGACGAAGGAATTCATCTCGTTGGTGCGTTTTACTTGACTGTCTTTAGATATGTTGTTGGCACACTATGGGAAGTTTCGGATAGGCATTACGTTGATGTAGCTGCAGCTTTCTACACAACTTTGTGTGATGACGGAATGTCTGATCTTCTGGTGTGCAGAGGCCTGCATCGAGCGCTGGGAAAGTTGAGAGACAAGGAGCGAGTCAAAGGCAAGGATATCAGAGACATTACGGCGGTAAGCGAGGAAGAAGCCCAACCGGATATCGGGAATACGGACTAGATGCCTAATGTTCATTTTGGATGCTAGTGAATTTGTTGATGCGGGGATGGTCCTTGAGTATAGCAGCAATAAATGGTTCAGGCATGAGAGTTTCTTGAGTTGATCTCATTGTTTAGCAGTTTCATTTTCTAAGACTAAACTATTTGTAAGGCCAGTGATACCATCACTTTACAGCCAACTCCGATCTCGAATCTAGGCCTCCGGATGTTCCTTGAGCCACTGCTCCATACTGGTAGGAGTCACCTTACTAGCCCATCTTTCATTATCAACAGGATCAATAACAGCTTTGCCATTCAAGAACGCCATGCCATAAGCCAAGTCGATGTACTTGTCTGCGTGCAAAGGACCGATGTTTTCCCTAGCCTGTTGCAGCATCACCTGAAGTTCAGCCTTACCGCCAAAGCATTGTTTCTTAATCTCATAGCCGCGAGCTTTGCCGTAAATATCAGCGAGCTCAGGCATAGTGGAATGAGACGACTCGACATAGTAGACGCCATGCTTGATGATATCCTGATCATTTATAGCGAGAAGCGTATACTTTGCTAAGTCATCAAGTGTAGTAAACGACATCTTCTCTTCACCAGTACCGAAGTAAATAACAGTGCGAGCCTCGGCGTTCACCAGACTGGGACGGCCTGCATTCTTGATATGAATGAGCGAGTAGTCCAGGATAGCACCCGTGAAACCATAAATGGGTTTCAGGCTGGAAGAGAGCTCGGCAAGCCGCTTGAAAGCGATATAAGCATCGTACGTCTCGTGGTCGCCAAGCTCGAGCTTAGTCCAATCAAAGTTCCAAGAAGCGGCGTGGAAAACCTTGAATAGCTCATTAGTGTTGATACAATGCTTGCTGATGCGGGGTTTACCTTGACACCTGCTTTCTCAGCTTCCAGCAAGAGAGCCAGTTGACCTGCCCCAATGATGGTGGGCACAGGAGGTAGAGCAGCAATAACGACATCAACTCCCTTGACAGCTTTCGCAAGGTAAACCTTATCAAGAAAGTCGGGGCATGCGACATAGCTCTCAACCTTGGATGCAATATCAGGATTAAGTTTGTCAGGGTTCCTGCTCAAACCGCGGACTCGGTAGCCCTCCTCGAGTGCATAGCGAGCAAGGGTCTGGCCGACCATGCCGGTGATGCCTGCAATTAGAATAAGCATGATGAACCGATTGATAAAGGTACGAGAAGTAGTTGAATGAATGGGACAATGGGCCCAATCTCGGGCAGTTAGGTTCATTTTATAGTTGGTCATTGCTACCGAAATCCTGGAATGCCCACAATTGGCGGGTGATCGTTTCCCTGATCGGAGTTGGAGTTACGGGCTTGCGCCGCATAGCCAAGTCCTCGTGCCGTAAGCATGCAGCTACTAAGAGATCCTTTGCAGTCATTGTATTACTCCGTTTCAGTCATCATTCCCCTCCGCGGAATCTCCACCAGGCCATGATTTCGAAAGCATGCGAGCCATACCGCCGACGGAGGATCAAATGCGATGGCGTTACAATCTGCAGCAAATGGCAGATCAGCCCGCCGTGTGTTATCATGGGCTCAAACCATGGATCAGAGTTCCTGAAGCGCATGAAGTTGTACGGGTAGATACATCGAACTCCTGAACTCCCGAGGACTCTCATAGTGATAGCAATAGTGATGGTGTGTATCCGGTTGCATCACAGCTTCCAACGCTATGAGGCAATCTGAAACTTATGAACAGCTTATCTATGGTCCGACATCGAGATCTGTGCTCCTACAGACTCTACAGGATCTACTTAATCATCTGGTTCAACGACGTACCAATTCCTCCAGACATGAAGTTCCGAGTCTTGGGACTTTTACTAAAAGAACTACTTTCTTTGGCACGCCGTCAAGAGTCGACGCCCTCTTACTTCCCTATCAGCAACAAATGGAAGATATTCTTATGGAGTCTACAGCTGTTACATTCCTGCAAGCTTTTGAGAATTATTCTTCTCATGCTTTACCGTTCATTAACATCGATAAGACTCGTGTGTTATTGGATAGTCTCCGTAACGCTGGACCTAGCGATATATCGCCACGAGACAAAGCTCTACTACTTACAATACTCGCCATCAGCGCACTGGGCACATCTGAAACCGATACCACGGAGGCCCTCTTGATATATGCTAAGCGTGAGGTAGCCCTGTTTGACGATGCAGCAACATTATTAATAGTTCATTTCTGCCTCTTGATGTCAGATTACCAGCTCAACATGGGACGCTCTAATGCTGCGTACTTGCAGTTCTGTTCAGCTTGCGCCAAAGCTATGTCTATGGGTTTACATATTCAGGGTGGTAGTGATGCAGTGGAGGATGGGCATCAAGTCTAGTGTCTCAGTTAAATAAGCCTCGTTCATCGTGCTGCCTAGGATCTTCCAGCTCAGAAAGCCTTTGGCCTATCTTATGGGGCATACAATTTAACCCCAACCATATCAATTCTTTCACTATCCGTTGATTGTTCCCATTACGCTCAGAGTCAGACTTTGGCTACAGAAAGGCCAAGTCTCTGTATTAAGTTTAATATATATCTCACCGAGTTGAAACAAAGTGGAAGTGAACCTTGTTCTGACACGTCACGGCTGCCTGAAGCAAGAACCTTAACTTTATATCAGCGCCCTCGTACACCAGCGATCTTGCAGGTAGATTACCTTATTTGGAGACATGACCTGTCAACAAAGCTGCGATTACGTACCTAAGCCGACTTGGCGCGGGGTTTAAGACTTTTCAGAGCCTACAGGAATATTCCACGCCTTAGTCGAGGCTCTTGTCCACTTCTCAATAGGCTATGCAGTCATTTGTAGTAAGCCCGAGTCACTGTGAAGATTTGTCACTCTCTTGGTTGGGAAACCTACGCGTTCTCGAGCATGCACTTCGCCCCCTCATGCACGCACATTTCTCATCAACCTTAACACCTTACTGAAGGGCAAACCTTCTCATTGCCCTCCAATTATATATATGGCCACGGCCCCACCCTCCATTGTAAACCAAGCATGAAACAGAACCTCAGAAGGCTCGAAAGAATGAGCGCCAGCCTGTACCAGAGTCTCCTATCTCTCACTTTCGACTTGTTGGCTGACAACTTGGCGCAGCTCGCAAGAATCGACTACTTGCATCACGTACGCGCATTCCAAAAGGAGACCATAACCGTCCTCTCCATCTTTGGCACTGTAATATCTCTTAAATGGGCTCTCGACGCATCCTTCTTCTTCCACACATACTGTCTTCATCGCAGTAAAATTCATCGCTATAACCACGTTTCCCCCGACGGTTCGCCGGCATGGGCTCTAGTAACGGGAGCTGCTGGTGGAATCGGATACGAGATTGTGCGAGAGCTTGCAAGAAAGGGGTTTAAAGTTGTGCTCCATGGACGGGCCGAACAAGATCTGCTAGCTGCCATGATGCGTGTACACGACGAGTTTCCTGATCAGAACTTCAAGATGCTCGTCGCCGATCCAACTGCCCTTGGTACCAGAGGCTTCTTCTACAGACAGAGCTACGGGAATTGGAGAATGGAACGTAAATTGGACCTCGAGACTATAAGGAACGAACTGTCCAAGCTTAACTTGACAGTCTTGGTTAACTGTGCGAATGCAGAAGCCGGACACACAGACCTTGTGCGGATCCTCGATGAAAATGAGAAGTCTATATGGAAACACGTCAACTCTGATGCTCTTTATCCAATACAACTCTTTCGCGCCCTTCTTCCAACACTCATTGGTAACGCACCATCTCTCATCATACACGTCACCTCCCTAAGTGACAAAGGCATCCCACTCAAAATCGCAACCTCGGCAAGCCGGTCATTTGTTTCCAGAATGACCCAATCCTCGGCTTTGGAAATGAAACTCGAGGGCTACGACCTTGAATCCCTGTGTGTACGGGTGTCGCGACGTATGGGTCAAACAGACAGCACTCTTGCTAGGGCAATCATTGCGAGAGTCGGCAGTCGCCGGAGTGTTGTTGTCGGTCACTGGTATCAATATCTTTACAAAGGACTAGTCGATCGGCTTCCTGGATGGCTATGGGATTGGTGGATCATACACTGCATTCGTGGGAAGAGAGATGGCATATCTGAGGGAAGTTAAGCATTTTCTTTTCCTTCATAGCCCCTAACCTACTCCTATCAACTCTTCAATAACAGCTGCAGGTTCTATACCTGCATAGCTGTCTTTCCCATCCAAGAGGTCTACCTTGCTATGATCTCCGACCCTTTCCCCCAATTCTTCCCTCCGATACATATCGTGATGTCTCCTGAAGCTGATCGCAGACGGTCACGGCTCTGGCTGTAGTTATATGATCAAACAGCCATATTCTATCACGAATAAATGTGAATAAGCTAACTATTCAATTAGCAAGTCACCGTATAACAATGCCAGCCTCTGGAAGGCGGCTGCAGTTGATGAAAATTATGAAACTGCTGGTCGTTGAGATAGGGCGGATGAAGTTGCGTAAGCTTTGACGGCGATTGGTGAAAAGTTGCTGATTATGCGCTGTCGTGCATGCGCAAAATGCATGATTGAGCCCTGAAAATCAGTACAGTCATGCACGGTCCAACACTGTATTTTCGCTGACCCTGACGGGACTGAAGGTAATCGTATTGAGATCGTGGCTCGTTGGTAAATACATAGGAAAAGACCTGGTCTATGACGATCCATAAGAAAAACTGCAAATAAAAATCGTCGTGTCCCTCATCTAGGCGTGAGACTTTCTGCGGGTATCATCATCAACAGCAGAGGGAGTCTTGGGGCCACCAAAGCTAAACATGTCCAAAAACGAGCTCCGCCTCTCACCCTGTCCCTGTCCCTGTCCCTGTCCCTGTCCTTGGTCGAGCGACTCACGTCTGCTGCCGGCGGGCGAAGCCTTCTTGGCGGCTCCCCAAAAGTCCATGATGGAGCTCCTCCTCTGCTCGAGGGGCTTGGGCGGGGTGCAGACCATGATCTGCAGCTCGAGGTTCTCAATGTCGTTGTCGGTCTCGACCTTTGTGCGGCCGCAGTTGGAGAAGCTGGTGCCCGAGTAGAAGACGTAGCCGCTGAAGGGGCTGGCGAGGGCTGCAACGACGGCGCCCTTCTGACGCGCTACCTGCAGGGTTTGCTTGGAGAGCGTCTTGGCATACCCTTGGCGCTTGTGGTGCGGATGCGTGATGACGGCATGGAGGAACATAACCTGTTCGTAGCGGGCGAGGTACGTCTGCTGTGTCTGCGTGATGCCTGATTGCAGTGCGGCAATTCTCTTTGCAGTCTTGCTTGTACTCTCCCCGTTGCTGGGGGGGTCTTGCGACAGACCGAGCACTGTAGAAATAAGGTTAGCGAATATTGATTGTCTTGTCAGCAGAAAAGTGGGTGTCTTTGCTCACCTCGCTGGATCTGCTCAGTGACGCCCTTTCCATCGTCCTCGTTCTGGTGAAGCGACTGGATGATGGCAAGGGAGACAGGGTCGTGAGTCTTGGGAGCATCGACTACGTAGCAGTGCCAATTTTTGCTGTTGTCGTCAATGATCCTCTTCAAGACCGTCTCGACGTGATTTGAGGCGGCTTCTGAACGGCCTGCTGAGGGGTAGCAGTACAGCCAGACAGAATCATTTGACAACCCGCTGAGGATGATCTCCTTCAACGCGGGGATGTCTTGTTGCGTAGCGATACGGACGCCCATAACTGATAGTCAATACAAGTAATAGACAATAAAAGTAGTTGTTGTTCAAGTTCGAGTTTGGTTGGAATGAGGAAACACCGAAAAAGTCAAGACAGTAAAAAAGGCTTGAGGATCAGCCAGCTTTCATAGTCGGTATAAATTTTTCACCCGCCGCCCGGCAGTAAAAAATGGGAGAGTCCGAGTGGGCTGGGCTGGGCTGGGCTGGCTTTCAGAGGTTAGAGCCACGCAACGTCACACGCAAAGTGAATTCTGATCATGAGCCGATGCCAAGCCAAGCAACATGAGATCATAGCGGTGTCTGTCCAGGCCAAGTATTGGCCCTCCAACACGACGAGGCGCTGGCGGCCTCTCCTCCTCCCCACTGCGATCGCCTCGTAGCGTAAGGTGCGCCAAGTCTGGCAATTCCGCCTTAGCCGTGTGTCATTTAAACATTTTAAGCTTAATCGGCAAGGTTAATCAACGTCTGATGCTCATGTTTTGATGCTCATCGTATGAGACGAGCTGTTACGTATGATGCGTATCAGGTATAAATATGAGATGATGTCTCTTGGTATTGGAGCGGGAAAAGCAAATTATTATCGAGATTTGAGCGCCGAGATACAGGGATCTTTTGTGATCTGATGAGGAGATGGATTTTCGGAAAGAATGCAACCTACGACACTCGGCATGCAGTACAGTACAACCTGTGCCTGGTTTTGCTCTTATCGTACAGAGCCTTTGTCGCTCGTCGGCGCTAGACATTTCAGCGGTAGAATAATACCGGGAACAGCCGAGGCATTAATGTGCGGTGCAACGCTCACTACTGAGAAGAGTTCAGATCATCTCTCGTTCGAGGCAATGCCTAACCATCATGTCATAGTTAGTAATACCTGTTTCACGACATGTGACGTTTGATACCCAATCCCAAAGCATGTGCGACAGAAATCACCATCTATTCGCCAGCATTCAGTACTGCAAACTGGAGCTGTTCTGGCGAAGGCCTTTGAACTCTTGATATGCACCCCGCAACAACATTGCGGGGAGAAATAGCTAAGCACGGCACTACCCATCCCCAGACCAAGAGAAAGATACCCGATAAATACTATTTCTTAGCCTTCTCAACTTGTGGGGGTTTGTTCTTATTTAAGAAGTCGAGTGATATGGCAGGCGCCGTGATTGGTTCGTGATAGCTACGAGGTCTAGGCATGACGGAGGTTGAACCACTTGGGGCGATCGTGAGGCGGGCGCCTGAGCCGATGCGATATTCGCCTCAGAACCAACGGTCGCAAACAACAAACTACCACTTGTTCAACTATTGGCACATCAAGTCATCTTCAGATTTATTCCCCTGGCTCTAGATAATTCGTGTTACGCTTCCGTCAGCCCATTGCCAGCACAAAGGGCGTCGCAGCTCTCTTGGCAGCGTCACGAGTCAATCGTACCACTCTCTACATGGAGCTTCATCACGCGGGCAGGTTTTGGGCATGGCAATTTCCAATCACTTCCATTATTATCATCATATTCAGCATCTCTCTTGACAAAACGCGAGTTTCATACTCAACGTCAGCCCATCTACAGTGTATAAACATACTCAGTTCCGCACTGCCACTTCTCAGCAAGCAGTCTTGTTTGGCTACCACTCAAAGTACCCTCATGCTGAATGTCATGCTCCCTCGCCTTCTCCAACTTCTTGTTTCTCCGAGCCAGGAAAAATCTTAGAATAGTTGCCATAGCAATGCAAAGACCACTGAACGCTACGTTTGCGACGTTTGCTTGCCAATATCGCGGACCTTGAGATGAAGGGTAGAAGTAGGATGCGTAGATAGACGCGAGATTGGAACCAGCATTGACAACAGCGTATGAGATAGCGCGCTTTGTCGATGGACGTGGTAGAGAGGAGGATACCCATGATAAGATGCAGCCAAATGATCCGTAGACTGACATCATCATGAACGTCGATATGTATCGAGCTGCCGTGTTGAGGGTAACAGCTGAGATGATGAACCCAATGCTGCAGAATATTTGCGGCCAAACAACATGGAGCCACCGCTCATTAACGCGATCACTATGCCAAGAGTTCGTGATACCCAGTGCCGCAGCAAAGACATAGGGCGGCGCAGATAGTAGAAGAGTGATAGTCGAGCTGTAACCCAGAGTCTTGACAATGGTAGGGAAGAAGTTCGTAAAGGCTGCTGCTGTATTGAGACCAAGCTGCATGATCCATATCATGTAAAGCGCAGGGTCGGTGAAGGCCATTCTAGCACCCTCCCAAGCTGATACGTCGGCTCGGTCATCTTCCTTACTGGCATCTTCGGCCATACGAAGTACTGCGATGCGGCGTTCTTCGTCGCTGAGCCACGCTGTTGTTGCTGGGTAGTCTGGGACGACGAAGTATGTAACGATAGCTGCGGGATAAGTAGCACAGCCTTCGATGATGACTGGACCCTGGTCAATAGTGGTATATAAGGTTAGAGAGGGATGCATACAGAGCCATCGCCAGTTGGCTAAACCAGCTTTACCGTCCATACCAGCCATTATTGCACTTCCAAGAAGACCACCAAATGCACCAGCCATTTGACCAGCTGCATAAAGAATCGAGATGCGAACTGCAAGTTCTTTCTTGGTATACCATGAACTAAACAAGAACAAAGCACCGGCTACACCACACCAGTCAGTCAAAGTTCTGTCATCCAACGGCTAACTTACGGAAGAACGGTGCCTCCACAAATCCAAGGATGAATCTCAAAGCAATCATCCCATGATAGCTCTGCACAGCACCAGTGCAAGCACTAACAGTAGCCCAACAGACCATGATACAGGGCTATCAAGAACAATCAGCACAATGATGCGCCACAAATACCTGACTCGGAAACATACCAAAAAGATCGACGGTCGCATCTTATTTAGGATCATGTTGGTGGGTACCTGAGTCAGGATGTAACCCACGAAAAAGATGCTGATGACGGTGTTGTACTGCTCGGCCACAAGACCGATGTCTTCTTCGAAGTTACCGAGACGGGCGGTCGCGATGTTATTTCTGTCGAGATAATTGAGAATGTCTGAAGAACATGTTAGCTCTCGTTGATGTGGTCAAGGGAGTCAGCACTTACAAAGCAGCATCATTAGTGGCATCATTCTCTTATCGATTCTTCGAATCAGAGCCTTTTCTTTGATGTCTCGATTCTCGATGTGAGCTGTTTCTCCACCGAGAGTCTCCAGATGGAGTTCTTCGCCTGTCTCTTTGACATCGGCCATGATGACTGATAATTTTATCACAAGATTACTCTAGTCAAGAAGAAAATTGAAAGACCTTTTCAGACGTATTTATCAACACCGTCAATCTGCCCAGACTAGCCATCGCATTTCTTGCCGAGATTTCTACGACTTGAACCTGGGGTATGGGGGAGATAGTCTGGGGAAACCAAGACGAGCGGGGAAATAAACCTTGCAACGTAACCCCATGAATCATGTAGATCTTCAACTTGAACCAATCCAACAACATTCCGAGCCGTTATCCGATGAGTAAGATGCGCTAGAAGGGCCGTTTGTTGCGTATAGCCGAGCCGACGTGATGGATGAGTTGTATTGGTGGTGGTCATGTAGTAATGGCGACATCCGATATGCATAGGAGGAGATAGTGGGAAGTAAGACGCGGGGAATATGGAGAGCTCGGAGCGAAGATCGATGTTGATCCACAGATTAATATCGCGTTCTTGTGTTGGCATCGTTTATATACCTTCTCTGACAGAAACGCTGAGGAAATCTCTTTAGCATCATATAGCTTTCAGATATTGCCTCTTCAGATCTCACCATGCCTTCAGCCGACAAGCCCATAATCCTCCATATCGGAGACCCAATCAAGTACAACCACGATCTCTACAAACAACTCGAGTCAAAATTCACCATCATCCGCCCCTCAGCAGAAGAACGCCAACGTGGTCCCTTCCTCGAAGCTCTTCGCCAGAAGAAATGGGGCGACTTCCAAGCTGTCATGCGACCTTTTTGGATCACAGGCGGGGAAATGGGACGCTGGGACAAAGAGCTGATTCCACTTTTGCCCAAGTCCATGAAGGTCTACGCATCAGCTGGTGCTGGATATGACTGGGCGGATGTTGACATCATGGCCGAGAATGGTATCCTTTATTGTAATGGAGCAGCTGCTTCCACTGAAGCTGTTTCTGATATGGCGCTTTATCATATCATTTCTGTGTTTAGGAATATGCAGTGGAGTAATATGGCTGCGAGAGGCAGTGAAGAGGAGTTTCGAGATGCACATGCTCATACGCAACTTACAGCATTCAACCCTCGCGGTCATACACTGGGTATAATTGGTCTTGGCAATATCGGTTATCAGATTGCCCTCAAAACTTACAAGGCTCTTGGTATGCGTATTGCATACTACGACCCCTTCCCCAAATCACCAGAGCAAGAAGCAGCCATCGAAGCAACAAACTACCCCAAGCTAGAAGACATGCTCGCCATCGCCGACTGCATCGTCATAGCTGCTCCCGGTGCAGGCGGGAAGAAGATCCTCGGACGCGCAGAGATATCCAAGATGAAGAAAGGGTCACGGCTGGTGAATGTCGCACGCGGGAGTTTGGTAGACGAAGAAGCTGTGGTTGACGCTATGGATTCCGGCCACTTGTTTGCAGTGGGTTTGGACGTTTTTGAGGATGAACCGAGGCCGAATCCGAGGTTGCAGAAGATGAGAAATGCGACTTTGACGTGCCATACTGCTGGTGGTGCGCTTGATACGTCGATCGGGTTTGAGAGGTTGGCTATGGAGAATGTCATGGCTGTGTTGGAGGGGAGAGATGCTGTTACGCCAGTAAACAAGCACCTGTTTAAGTAGGATAAATAGAAGGAGCTAAGCCTGTAACTATAATACTAAGTATTTTATACTAGGTCTTCTATACTAGGTCTTCTTTACTAGGTCTCCTATACTAGATACTTTATACTACCTATTTTATACTAGGTAAATACTCTAGGTAAATCTTATCTAGTTAAACTACTCCTTGACCTAATTCTTCTTCTCCATCCAAAGGACACAAGCCTCGTAGATAGCCTTGAAACCAGGATATGCAGCACAACGCTGAAAGATCTCCTCATCAATAGTTCTCGCCGATTGGAGCGAAGCAGCGATGAAGAAATCAGTGTAACACGGCTTGTCACCCAGCAGGAATGGCCCTTTATCCTTGTTCGTCATCATCAAATTACTCAGCTCGTTCATCTTGCCCTCAACAGCTTGCCATGTCTTCTCCTCTTTCTCTGGGTCCATCAAGTCTTCCAGCTTGCATCCCATTCGAGCTTCATTCTTGGCTCGAAAATACTCTTGAGCTCGTGGCGACAGGATGAGGTTCTCACGTGGTGTGACGGAGACGCGGAATGCGGGACCGACGGCGCCGCGAGCTTTGGTTTCGATCTCGCGACCGAGCTCAGAGCTAGGGGAAAGTGGAGGGTCTGGGTAGGTTGATTCGAGAAATTCGGCTATGGCGGGCGAGTCCATGATGTATTTGCCGGTGGGGACATGGTGGATTGTTGGGACAGTGTAGCGAGCGGAGCTGGAACTGGAGTCGTGAGCCTCTAGGCCTCTGGTTCCGGTTAGTCGGCTTGTCATACTAATAGAAGTGAAGAGGATATTGATCGAGAGTTCGTATAACTTACAGTTCCTTGAGCTTTGGCTCAATATCAGGGAATTCAAGGAAGATAGTCTCGTAAGGAATGTCCTTATAGTTGAGCATCAACCGGATCTTCCAAACAACGGGCGAGAAGCATGTGTTCTTAATACATGCAAGATCATACAAGATAATCTCAGGCTGTCTGTCGGCGGCCATTGTGTTGCTGTTGATCCAGGGTGATAAGTTGAGGAGCGAGGAGTCGATGATCTGGTCTGGGGTTTAAAGGATGATGTTGCATAAAAAGATGTCGGGAGGAGAGTTGCCTGGACCTCATTCGTGCTATAATTAGTAGCATTTCTGCTGTTGTGTAAATGCGGTGGCAACAAACCAGTCAGATTTGCCATGTCATCCCGTCCTAGCCGAATCTAAACTTATTGAGGAATAGCCAATAGTAGATCGGTGAATAGATAAGAATGTCATAAACGAATATCGAGTTCCAAAGACACTGGACAAAGAGTGCAGCATTGTTATCGCTCTCACTAATAGAGCAATTCTATTGAATTTCAAGGCTCCTCTCCTTGAACATCCTGAACCTTCAAAATGTCTGTATAATTAACTTCACGATTATCTATATGAGTATCTATATAAGAATCGAAAACTGGAGTAATATAGTAAACTTCAAACACAAGCACACAAGACTTTGTTCATCCACCACTTGGACACCTCAGAATCGCACCATGTGACGCTGAGAGTGCAAGTAACCGTCCCATCTTCGAGTCATTCCATTGATCCAGAACAGCTCCTTAGCATTGGCAGGAATAGTATCAAAGACATCTTGAGCATCTGGCCTGTCTGATGAGAATGAAAGTTTAAAAGAGGCTTCAGCCCTAACGCACATAGGTAAAGAACAGCCGAACAATGAGTCGCAGGATCATTGCGAACCTATAATGAACATCTGGTGCTGGCGTTTCTAGCTCAAGGGATAGGAGAGTATTCTTCGAGGTGAAGAGACGTGCGCCAGTATACCATCATGTCGGATTCTTTGAGATATCCAAGGTCGATGGCAGCTGCCTGAGTGGCAAAAGACTGTTAGGAGTTTGTGTTACAGTCTGTGGCTTCAAATTGTAGCAATATACTTGTGAGATATTCATAGAAGTCTCGAATCCCTGTATAGAAAATGCATTGCGTAGTCTACTTGATGGGTTGACATATCATGGCTGTGTAATGGCTCAGCTCCGCGGGCAAGAAGCTTACAGCTCTTCAAAAGTCATTTAACAGACATGGTCATGAAGATCATCAAGTCCACTTAAACGACTCAAACAAGACTTTCATAGACTAAAAAGCATCCAAGATAAGTTTAAACAGGCTATTAATCCTCTAAGCTATCTATATAAATAAACCATACAAAAGACTAGGTAATACTATTTTGGAGTACAGGTATCAAGCGCTCTCTCTTACAACTTCGCCTTAGGACCACTTCCGTTCTTACGGAACAGCACATCGGACTCAGGATAAGGATCAAACACAATGTCGTTAACAGGGTTGACCTCCGAAGCACGATGGAACAAGTCCTCATAAACCTTGCCATCATAGCGACCAAGGGCACTGTCGAGTTGCCAATCAGGGAATGACCAAGCGTCAACGAGTCTGACGGCGTGAGGTCGGATCTCATCAAGCAGTGAGAGAGTTCGCTTTGTGCGGGCGAGCTGGATTTGGCGAACTGTTGTGGCGGCGCTGGTGAAGAACTCGGAGGCAGAGCTCTGGAGGTTATGCAGAGCGAAGAGCTCGAAGAGCTTATGCATGATGGCGAGGGTGTTGGGGTCGAGGGACTTCTTGGTGGTTTCGTCTTGGAGAGCTTCGTGGAAGTTCTTGACGACTTGGTACTGAGCGTAGGCAGTGGACAGACGCCAGAAGTCGATGAGGAGGCTATTCCATGATTGCTTCTCCTCATCGCGGTGCTTGAGAGCCTCAAAGGTTAGGAAAGATACACGCCATGCGAAAGCATCAACGAGATCTTGGTCGCTGTCGAGAACGTCGAAAGCAGCACCGATGTCCTGTCGGCGAATGAACTCCTTGAAGATACGAGAGATGCCGTTATCGGGAGCCTTGCCGGCGAGAACAGCGCGGGCAGACTTGAGGAGGTATCGAGCGACTTGCTGGGTAAGCATGTAGTTGTCACCCTCCCATGTGACAGTAGGAAGATAATCAGCATACCAGCTGCCAATACCAGAGAAAGCGGAGTAACCGTGACCACCGCAAGCGCGACGGCAGACTTCCAGACCTTCAGCAGCAGTGGTGGAAGCAAAGGCCTTGAGAGAGCAGGAGATGGCATGGAGGTCAGCAAGATGATCGCTGCCAGGGCTGAGCTCCTCAGGGCCAGGCTTGCGCTTGGCGTCACCAGCATCACGGCGCTGAGCCATGCGCTTCTGGTTGGCGTTGTAGAGGTTAATCATAGCGCGACCAGTGAAGAACAGTGCATATGAGGAAGCGAGAAGGGGTAGAAGACGGTGCTGAACCATTGTGTAGTTAAGGACTTGGTTCTCACCAGTCTCGCTAGCATCAGCATCACGGTCCTGGAACTGTCTGCGAACAGCGCAGTAACGCGTAGCGATGGTGACACCACGAGCAAGAACGGAACCAGACTGGAAAACAATGGATGATCGGATGAAAGTCAAAGTTCCGTAGATGAGAGCTGGGTTTGAGGGACGGATGTACTTTCCGGTCTCGGGGTCAACGCCGGAGAAGCGGTTCAGCATGTTGACGTGGGGAATCTTGACGTTGTTGAAGAGCAGGAAGCCGTTATCCATGGTGTTGTAACCAAACTTGGGGCCGATATCGCCGACGTGGATATCGGGAAGAGGCTCATGGGTCTTCATGTCGCGAATGGGGACAACGAAGGGGTGAGGACCGTAGGGCTTGCCGTTGAGGATGAGCTGCGCGACGACGACAGCGTGGTTGGCGGCCTTGCCCAGAGAACCGATCCACCACTTTGAAGCTGTGAGGTGAGGCGAGTGGATAGTAAAGGTCTTGTCCTCTTGATTCCAAGTGGCAGTAGTCTCCAGACCGCGAACATTAGAACCGTGACCCAATTCGGTCTGTGCGTAGCATCCGATGATCTCATAGTTTCGCGCCCTCTCGAGGAAAAGCTTATGCTGCGCCGGTGTACCCTGCTCCTCAAGCGTCTTCAAGAACATAGTGGCGTGAAGACCATAAGGCGTAGGCTCACTGATCAGATCATTGGCAGCGTGATGCTCCTCATCGTTCCAGTTATGCTTGACAGATAATCTCCTCAAAGCCTTAGCCCGAGCAAGCGCAGCCTCAAGTCTATCTGTTCGCCCCCTGAAGTAGTTCTGCTCCTTGTCAAAAACAGGATCAGCCTGCAGAATCTTGAGAATCTTTTCATTTCTGTCGAGGACTTCTTTTGTGAAGAGGAAAGTAGACAGCTGATCAACGTTGATGTCAGAGTTGGCGCGTTCTTGGGCCAGAAGCTCTGAACCTTGGGGGCCGGAGGGCTTGAGGGCCTTGACCCAGTCTGGATTTTGCGGAGGCATTGTGATGTGGATGTGTCTTGTTTTACCCCGGATTGTGGTGAGATGGAGGAGAGAGGTTGATGATGGGATCAGAATGGGTAGATTAAGGGGAGATTGAACTTTATGGGGCGTCGCTCGGTCCAAGCGATGTCGGGAAAATCGATGAGGCTAAGACTTGGATACCTCGGCTTCTCTAAAAAGTGGACCATGACGACGACGCTATTAGAGGCTGCCTCGGTATGTCTGATACATGAAAGATGATGAAAGATGTCATGACATTACAATATCATGTTTTTGTAGTATTAAGACTGTTGTAACTATTTTTTCTTAATTTCTGACTCTTCTGCCCTTGAACTGTGCCGCTGTCTGTTCTCCAAAAGATGATCAGAGATACCGCCGAAGACGGCATAAACTCCGACGGACATCTCGCATCTTTATTCTTCCTGATCCGATCAGATAAGATAGCATGCCGAGGTTTTGCATGGGATAGGGTCCGGGGTACTCCAGATGATAAATGGGGTTCGATCCGACTTACTCGTGACAGAAGATGGCAGGTGATCAGACCTTGACTCTTTAGCTCAACGCTCTGCATGAGTCCGTTCGACGCCTGAGATATTTTTCGCTGTTCTAGACTATCACGCAAGAGTTGGAGAAACTAATTTCCGTGGGTTCTAGAACACATTAGCCTTGCCCCTGACTCCGCAGCAAGGTCAGCTCTATAGGGTAAGTTCAAGCTCGAGGTTTGCTGCCAAATAACATCAGAGTCGATCTACTACAATGAAGCTGAAAGAATACTGAGTGAGGAAGGCATAGTCACTTTTCATAATTTGTTAACATATTTCGTAGTGCCATCTGGGGATATCGTATTTCTCTCCAATGTTCCTGGGGTTTCCACAGTGTCAATGGTAGAATTGGCTTATGTACTGACGAGCTCTCAAAGGGTGTCCCATCTATTTTTGCTCAGAGAATAAGCCAGGCTCTACTTAGTCTACCCTAATATGATATCAGAGTTTTCAGTTCCAAAACATCTCACTCAAAGAATAAAGCTGGCACGGTTTACCTTGGCGACTCAAGTGAGCCAGAACGAAACAGGAAATGAATGAGCGAGAGTGAAAGACGCGTAAAATTACATCACAGCGTTGCATATCAAAGATGACGTAGCCGCGGAGGCTTTTCCCAAGTATCCCTTCACAGATTGACACGACGCATTCCGCGGGCGGGCCAATCTCTAATAAGCTTTCGTATAAATAAATCGACGGTGACAGCCATGATGTGCTACATGGGTCGCCCCACTTGGGTGAACTTAGCGATGTACGAGCACAGCCCTGTAGGCGAAAGAGAAGAATCATTTCTTCTTCAATATTAACAAAAGAAACTTTATGATACTGTTACTTAGAGTTGAATGCCAAATGCACTTAGAGAGATGACGTACAAGCCTAATTGCCGACGGAAAACTGGCGCTCCGACTGAGCGCAATGCAACTCCGCCTCCGAGTCGGAGGTCAAAGTTCCAAACGTCGAGGGCGTTTGTGCCGAATTCCCGGGAGCTGCCACCAAAAAAAAACCGTGATTCTAACGTATCTAGTGTGAGCAGCTTGAAACAGGAAACCTCCGAGTATACTCGTTTACACCACGTTATCTCAGCTGAGGCTTAGGTACCTCTTCATAAATGCCATGATGTTATTTTGTTGCCTCGAATCCTTCCATCGGCTTGTTGACGCGTCCGGGTCCAGCAAACTCAATCACCAACAACGGAAAAAAGTCACCCCTATTCCCATCACATAAACCGTGCCGTGCTTACGCTTCTTCAAAAGGCGCAGTCGTATAATGGTAGCCCCAAAATGGCACTATCGTGACATGAAAACCCGCGGCGTTGTCAGGTCCTTAGGTCCAGAACGTGTCTCGACCAATCTCGGCCGCTTCTATTGGTGGAAGCGTAAACCTCTCCACTGGAACTAACCTGGTCGGGTAGCATCCGAGAAAATACGCCTAGCCACTTCAGAAATCCCTTGAAACTCGGTACAGCAGTAGCGCTGTTGAGCTGGTTGGTGCTGGTTATAATTATCACCCCGTTGGACCCCTCTTTTTCGTTCCTCGGATTCGAGAGACTGTAGACACTGCGTTCGAGGGATATATCATGGAGTCGAGGCTTACTTACAGTGATGCGAGTTCGTCGGAGGAGGTTATTGTGAGGAGACTTCCTCCCAGGGTCATTTTTATGCGACACATGAAGACCAATTGGCTCAAGTATGCGACGGGTTTGTTGCTCATACTGTAAGTTATTCGCCAAGCTCTTTCAAGGTCCTCGCTCATGGGTCTGTCTGCAGGTCGACCAGCCAGTTAATCTACATCACCCGTCTCGGCAAGGGAATGGTCCGTATACCAAACGACCCCTACGATTTACGATTCGGCCACCTCAGTCACGATAGTCCTGAAATTTGGGACGATAACCATCAATCATTCCTCCGAAGCGCTCGTCCTGTACCGGTCCACTCGCATAATGATTACACACGGCATATCCCACTATTTGAAGCCCTCGGCTCTGGGTGTATCAGCATCGAAGCAGATGTTCATCTACGACATGGCAATCTTTTTGTTGCGCATTCGCGATTGAGCGTGAACCCTCACCGAACGTTACAAGGAATGTACCTGAAGCCCCTCCAACGCATGTTGGAAGCACGCAACGCGGGAGTAAAGGATGATGACTGGCAAGGCTTCTTCGAAATGGCACCCAAGCAAACCGTCACGCTCCTCGTCGATCTCAAAACAGCTGGCCCGGAAACATTCGATGCGTTGAATGCCCAACTCCAGCCTTTGAGAGACCTCGGCTACTTGACATACTGGAACGGCACAGAGAGAATCATCCGACCTCTCACTGTCGTTGGTACCGGAAACACTCCCTTCGAGTCAGTCTTGGCCATGAACTCCACGCATCGCGACATTTTCTGGGACGCCAAGCTCGAGAGTCTCGTCTCGACAGGCGATGACTTCTCAACAAACCCTCCCACATACAAATACAACCGCTCCAATTCATACTTTGCTTCAACAAGATTCGAGAATGCTATTCTCTACAGATCAAACTTCCAGCGCGTACTGGATACACCGCCGTCAAGAGAACTGGACATGGCATTGACGCAGATTGAGCAGGCCAAGGCTCGTGGCCTGTTGGCGCGGTACTGGGACACTCCCTCAAAACCACCGAACGTGAGGGATATCGCATGGAGGGTGTTGATAGACAACGGTATTGGAATCCTGAATATGGATGATATGGGGCTTGTGAGAGGGAGGGCCAGAGGTTGGGGTGCATTGGGCCGTGATTATCTTTGACATAGCGAATTGCTTTATACCCTGTTATGATAGATTATACATTAAATTCCCGATTTTTAAACTGTTGACCACTTTGACCCTCGATGTTTTCACCAAAAAACGTATTCTCTTCAGCGCTCACAAACCCCGGCAGACTCCGTGCATCCTTGGGACCAGCTGCTCTAGACCAATTATACGAGCATAATTATGATTGGTAGAAAACCTTTACAGCTGCCGAAAGCGTAATCCTGCTGTCATCCGTGCGTGGCTGCGCCACAGCCAAAGGTCTTCCGCGGGGCCCTTGTCCGGCCGTAAGCATGAGTGACTGTCAGCAATCTTACGACTTTCAACATACTCCACTCGCGACATGCTCTAATACCTCGTTCCTTTCGACAAGCGATATATTGCATATATAGTAAGAATGTCTCGAAGGCATCTAGAGATTTTCAATCCTGCGGCCAATGTTGCAGGGCCATCATCGTTCACGCAGTTCCCCTCACTTCCAGCAGAGATACGAGTCTCAATATGGAAATGGGCTCTCCGACATGAAAGAATTATCAAGATCTTTCTCCGATCACACGCCAGATTTTGTGCCAACCGTACTAGATATGGTATTCGATTTCCTCCAATAGAACCCGGGGAGGATGATCCATCCTACTATCCCGTTGTCGCCGGCCACCGACTCCTTAGCAAACTTCTTAGAGTCAATGCAGAATCCAGAGAGGTGACGCTTTCTTTCCATAGGATGCGCCTGCCCTGTTGGTTGACGGCCCATGCATCCAAACATCGCATCACCCCTTGGACTTCTGGAGCGATATATATCAACCCTGAATATGACTTTCTTCATATAGAGCAAGACACGATGGCCATAGTGGACTTTGTATGCGACTTGAAGACGAAGCATGATCCACGTAACATCGGGATTAGAAACCTTGCTCTCTGTCGCAATCAGTTAGGGGGGCGCGCATACGGCCTTGACGCAATCAGTTAGGGGGGCGCGCATACGGCCTTGACGCAATCAGGCCATCTGAAATCGAATCCTCAAAGATGAGGATGTTCAGAGAAATCATCAGCGGGCTTGATGAAGTTTGGTTGGTTTATATCCAGGCATCTATTCGGGGGATGATTGGTGGTGAAAATGAAAGGTCAACAATCCGCAAGACGTTCTTCGAAAGGTCATTTCCCATTCACGCTTTGCCACACAGCTTCGATCGTATTGGGCTTGATCCTCGCACTGTCGAAGACGATCTGAGCCATCTTCACGTCCGCAATCCTAAGCGTTTATATGACTCATGGCTTCAAACCCTAGAAAAGATAGAAGTAAGACCATGTGAAGAACAATACCGAATTTTACTTGGCTTCAACCCTCGTCGATCGATTTGTAACCTTAGGGATGCCGAGGATTGGTTACAATCAGAAAATAGTGGCTGGACAACACAGCCTGAAAGTACGTGGTCTTCTCAAGAACCAAAAATTGAGGGAGTTGCAGCTTCGGAAACCCGGGAATCTGAGGATGAAGACATAAGCAAAGCTGTAAGACCGGCGTTTGGCTTTTGGCTCTTCCCGGTTGATGCATTCTGTGATGCGAACAAAACTCCAGAGTCAGAAGGTTATTTCACTACGTTTGATGTTAGGAAATACCGGCCTGAGCTGGCGATTCGTCGGCTGAATTAAGGAGACATGGATCGGAATGTGTCGAAAGAGGTTGATGCTCACCATGCAGTCGCCTTCGAACGGCGATACTTAGACCGCGGACAGACATCAAATAATCCGGTGGAACCAGCTTTACCATACAGGAGACAAGCCTATGGACCGTCGTTTACTTTGGAGGATGCCTGAGTTGGCAGCTATGGTGGAACTCAAATTTATAGCCTATGCGTACGTCATTTTGATATCTAAAACCGTGTTTTTCGCCTCGAAAGAGAAACATGTACTTTTTAAATCTTGGTCTTGATTCCAAACCAGTTCCCTGCCAGGACAGCGCGTGATGCAAACAAGCAGCCCAGGCCTAGAGCTAGGACTCCCATCAGGAAGCCGCTCAGAGCTTGAGTTCCCATCTTGTCTATCATTGTGCCGCTACTTGGAATGGCAATTAGTAAAGAAAAGCTGATGACGAAGTTCATGGTTCCTAGACCGATCAGCGGTGTCATAAGTTAGGTGAGCTGGGAGTCGTACCATAATATCGTCCGTAATCTTTTGGCTCGCATGTTTTGCCAACACATACTAAAACTGTGAGTAATGACTCCCTTCAAATCATCAGAAATGAACCTTACCTGGAGTTATAGATAAGAAACCCCCAGAACAAAAGCCCCAGAGACCTGTAAAGACGTACAACACGACACTGTTGTCGCCAAAGGGGACAAACAGTGTCCCCATAAAGACCAACGTCAACGCCATCATAAATATCAAAACATTGTAATGGCCTAGCTTATCGCCGACCAAACCGGGAATAACACGACCGAAAGCCGAAGCACCACCGATGATGGAGACGAGCGTATAGCCAGTCTCGGCTGTCAAACCAGCTTGAATCGCAAAAGTCGGCAACAGGCCACCAATTCCGTAGAGAACGAACTGAGTAGCGAAGAACATAACACAGACCAGCGTGAAAGCCACCGATCGGAAGGCAGAGAAGTTGAGAAGAGATAGGCCGCCTTTCTTGGCTATCGGCATGTTGACGAGCTTGACAAGTCGACGGTAAGGAATGAAGCAGATTGTTCCGAGGGTGAAAATACCGAGGATGACGAAGGCCAGTATTCTCATCGACCAACTCCAACCAAGCTTAGGGAGCAATGATCGGAGCATGATGGGGAAGATCACTGTTCCTGTCGATGAGCCGGTGAGAGCTATCCCGATAGCAAAGCCGCGCTTCCGAGAAAAGAGCTTCGCAACCACTGCTACAGGGATTGTGCCAGCGATAGCGGTCGACAACCCACCAAAGATTCCGAAACACAGCATGAAGTGCCAGTAATGCTTACACTCAGCTAGCAGAACAAACATAATGACAATCCCGCCTCCTCCAACAATACTCATAGCGAAAGGACCACGCTGGTCAAGAAAAGAGCCGACTTGAATCGCGACCAGCATTGATACAAACATGTACATGCCAGGGATCCAGCCAATATCACCAGCTGAATAATCGGAAAGCTGATTCAGCTCGAGGTAAGATTGGAATGTTCCGACAGACTGCATCATGCCTAGACGACGTCAATGACGGGTAATAGATAGGGCTGAAGTCTGTACTTACCGTATGTAGGCATCAGGAACAAAAAGCTGCCAAAGACACACACCCAGGCTGCGAAAGTTGTCTCAATGTCTACAACCGCTGATTCGTCGTCCAACGCAGAGGGCGTATTTGTGGTGGCGGTCTGTGGCTCACTTGCCGCCGTCGCTTCGGCAGTCTTTTCCGGCGAAGACATTGTTGCTCTGTTCACTGCACCAACTACTTCACCTAGAAGCCCAACTTCGCGAACATTGAGCGAAAACAACCAGATGTTGCCAAGGAGAGGTTGGAATTGAGGACTGGGAAAAAAAGACTGGTGTCGGATCGCGTATCCGACGCCGGGTATTGCACCTCCAAAATGTGATTAACCCAAAAGGTGCATCAGAATCGCAGGTCTCCGCGATCGCACTCCACTTTGGTAAATTCATCATCGGAGATTACAAATGCATTTCTGGGCAGGGTAACCGTTTCTGTCATAGGAGGGCGTTCTTTTTGCGGAGTGCATGAATGTCCTGGGCAACTGGTAGGGCGGTTTTCGGAGACGGTAGTCAAATACCGTTCATGTATTATTTATCTGCTCCTATTCTATGAAGTATACTAGAGTCTGGTTTAAAACACGCACCGGACTGCTAAACGATTTTCTCATTACTTCCGCTTGTGCCCTGCGGACTGGCTGATGAGCTCATGATGTTTGAAACCTAGGTTGACTTCCTTGAAGCCAAGATGGTGAGGGCTCACATATGATCAAAACTTGAATGCTGCAATTTAGTTCATTACCCCATACCATGCTGAAAAAGAGACTCATCACGTTATATAGAGTCCTTGGTCTGTTGATCACACCAATCCCAAAAGTCAGCCGCAATCCCACTACCGCCATCCTCTTTGGTCTTCAAGCTCTGGACAAGATCCTTCCTCGGGCTCGGATGCCATCTTCCCCAAGGAATACCATACCTACCACCATCCTCAAGCTTAATCTCTGTGCTCACACCAGCCCAGAGCTCCGAATACGCTCCTCTCTTAGGTGGATGCAGAAAGACTTTATTCGGAACCCTGAGATGCCAAGGCACGCGGTCCCAGATATTGGTCGATAGATTTCCTGGGTTCTGGCAAATGCAAATAATACCATCTGAGCGCACACGTCTGTCGAATTCGGAAGCGAGGAACCAGTTTGCTGTTTTTGAAATGGTGTAGTTATGTGTTGGGTCTTTGGATTGTTTGCCGGGAGTAAGCTCAGCCAGCGAGATACCGCCAGGAGGGGCCATCATGTCCATTACACCTGAGCCTGTGAAGATGACTCGTGTCGAGGGACCAGGGTTACTTCTGGCTGTTTGCTTCAGCATGGGGAGCAGGAGTTTGGTGAGGAGAAAGGGTGCCAAGCAGTTTATTCCCATCTGAGGCTCGTATCCTTGGGCAGTAACTTCGTGTGATGGTGCGGCGCTAATACCCGCATTATTCCATAAAACGTCGAGACGAGTCTCCTGCGCAAGGAAGGCTGATGCGCAGGCTGCCACGGAGGCAAGATCATTGAGATCAATATGCAGAGTCTTGAGATTTCCAGTGCTCTCTGGGTATGCTGCCTTGATGGTCTCGATAGTCTTTTGTGCTTTGGTCGCAGTTCGGGCTGGGAGATAGACTGTGCCTCCTTTGGAGTAGAGCATATTGACCAACTCTAAGCCGACCCCATTAGTGCCACCAGTTACCATAAACACCCTGCCTTCTAATGAAGAAACATTGTCTTCGGTGAAAGTAGGCTTGGGTGGGAATAGTTGCGTCCAGGCGGCTTGCATGATGTCAGATCAAGAGATAGTGACGGAACGCCAGGCACAAGTAAATTAAGTGGGATTCTGCCTTGAATGAATTTTGCAGGAAGGAAGAGTTATTATTCTTTTTATATGTGAACAAGTTTCAGCTTATCAACCCAATGCTGTCGTTTCCTTCATGAGTTCTGACACCCTGGTCATTCAGACTGTCAGATTGAAGGAGCCGAGAGTATTTGTGGTCAGAATGCACCCTTGGCGTCAGCGCTCTTTCACAACTACCATATCATGGATAAGGCAATGGAATTAGCGTTTAATGATAAGTAATCTATCGTTCAGCTTTGCAGAGATGCCAGAGTTAAAGGCCTTTCTCCCCGCTGAGACCTCCAAAAGTTAGTCGTCTGGAGTATCCCACTATCCATCAAAAACCACCACCGCTTCGCAAAAGACTCGCCAACCTCCCAACCCATCGGGTCCCACGGTACAGTTCCCCAAACCTTCAAGCTTCCATACTGCATATCACGCGCAAACTCTTCTTCGTTAATAATAGAGAGAGACTTGAGAAGTTTGTCCCGCAATGATGCCCAGGGCAACATGTCTAGGTATGATAGGTGAGGGACGCTCTTTTGTAATTGAGTGGGTGCTATGGCAGATGGAAGGCTGTCGGTTAGGGCTTTGATGTTGAACCCTGGCAACGGCCTACATTCGAGGTCGAGGCGCTGGGCTATGACGGCTAGAGCGGTGGCGGCGGTCAGGTCAGTCAGGATGAGGTAATGACTGTCCATTGTGGGCTGCTCAGATGTGTATTGGGTATGAAAGAGGCTTGCATCCCACATTTCTGTGACAGCCATGCTTGAGCCCTCTGTAGATGACTGCCCAGGACTAGAACCTGCATCTCTTCTCACAAGGGCTCCTGCGTCCTCATTGACCTCATACTGTTCCGGTTGCTTCTGTTTACCCGCAAGCCGTGACCCTGGAATAAAGTCAGTCATGTCATTCCGCGTAGGAGAGCAATCATGCTTCATACGCCTGGCTCTTTGTGACAGCCTGTTCTGGATCCGCTTTCGCTGAGCAGGGTCTGGGACAGCAGTCCAATCATCTTCGGTAGATTTCACAAATGGTTCCCAGTTGGGCTTCATGGTGGATAAGAATGACTGAGTCTGGGCAAAGTTGAGAGAAAGCTAATGTGATAGAAAAAAGATGACGACTTCGGTCGAGAAAAGATGACAGACGGCTGCTGATATTGTCGACTTTCTGACAGTCAGACTTGTCAGACTGCATAACCGAGATGAGTGACCCAACCAACCACAAGCTGGACTAGTCCATACAGAGTTAGTCTTTTGGCGTCACCTTACCGAGAGGGAAGCCTGGCTAGAGTTGTCCCGATGGTACTTGTGAATCGGCACAGAGATGATTTTGATGATTGAGATGTACTTGTTGACTTTTCAATCCCGAACGTAGTATGATTTTCTTGATCATCTCAATTGTTATAAGATAACGTGACAGAAACTCTTTTCTTCTTTATTTTTCGGCACAGATCGATTCTTTCGTATATGTCTCATCACCTCTGAAACTGGGCCAGTATCCTTCGAGCGCCAATCTACCAGAAGCAGCAATAAAACGGCTATGGGGGGCATAGCCGTCGTATGAGTTCTGAGAGTATGATCCCTCCAATCTTTCCACCAACATACTCCTTGAAAGCATTTCGAAGGGAAAAGGCGGCACGTACATACATCCCAATATCTAATCGCGTTCGGCCTTCGGTAAGCATATTGATGGGCGCGGCTGGATGCCAAAGTTTATAGCTGCTTTAACGCTAGCCTTGGGCAAAGCTGATAGATGCGAAGATGAGGAGCAAAGAACCTTGGAGATTCATGAAGCTGGCGGCAAAAGTGCAATAAGGCAGCCCGTTGAACGATGTTTCTTTAATGTCTACAGAATATGGACACGACATGTAGCAGACGATGCTTTATATACTTTGAAGGTAGATACCATAGCTCAACAGTGATTCAAATCCATCCACGAATGAATCACAGCGACCATCGCATCTAATATTACCAACGCTCAGTGATTGAACAACACAGTCTGAAGATATTCATTTGTGTGTCTCCATTTGACAGCTCGCTTGGATTTGCCCCAGTCAGATCCACACAGAAGAGAGCCTTATTGTTATCTTGGGTTCATACAGCTGGCTCCGGTATGATGACTTAACTCAGCAGTTGATGAGAAATGACCACCAGGAGTGGTACTAATTGCTGTCATAAATACCTCTATTTACTATAATGAGCACTGACAAACCAAGGTTTATCGAACAAGCCAACTTGATCTGTTGAGAAGACTAATTATATAGTTAAACTATGTACACAGTAAAGCAATACAACACAGATAGTATGTGAGTTAGGAGTATGCTAATTGACTTCCTCGAATGTCACAGCGTCGAGGTTGGCACCGACATTGGCACAGCTGAATCCAAAGGTAATGCTAACATAGTCATTCTCAGACAGCATGTCCTCGGTAAGCGTGCAAGTTATATCGAACGGGGCCCAGCTGTTCACAGCGCCGCTAGGGCTGCCCATTAGAGTCCCACCCGGAACACGATCGTAGTTGTTTGGGTCTCCAAGGGTACAACCCATCGCGAAAGCATTGCATCCATCGCTATTCACGCTATTAGTGTAGTAGTCGACGCGGATATAGCCAGCGAGGCGGTAAGAGGCTGCTTTGAGGTCTTTCGTGTCGATCTTCTGGTAAAAGTAGTTATAGTACGCATTTCCGCTATCGATTTCAAATTCGAGTCGTCCAGAAGCGGGTCCTTCGAAGGGATCGGCGAGGTCGCGGTACACGGTCTCGGAGCGAGTCGATAGCCATGGCTCAGTAGTATCGAGATCGAAGCTGCTGTTGATGACAACAGGGGTTGGGTCTGGGTCGGCTGCTGTAGTCGTGGTCGCAGTCTCGGTAGCGATTGTTGAGCCCTCGGTTGAGGTGGCCTCCGTAGTCGCTTGGGTGGTAGTAATTGCCATACTAGTCTCAGTATTGGTGGCAGCCGTAGTAGTGTCGGTGGCAACCGTGGTAGTGTCGGTGTTGGGGATTGCAGTAGCCCACTCGAGCTTAACAGAGTCAAGGTAGGCAGCCGAATTAGCACAGGAGAATCCAAACACAACGCTGTAGTCGTCATCTCCAGCTAGCATCTCGTCGGTGAAGGTGCACGTAGTGTCTATCTGTGACCAGTCACTGGCGGAATCCTCAGCGCTTGCCCGCATTATCGAACCTGGCACGGGAATCACGCTTGTCCCAGATCCAGTGACGCAAGCGCTGACGATAGTACTACAGCCGTCGTTGCCTTGGCTATAGCTATCAACGCGGGTACGGCCTTGGAGATCATACGAGCCCGCCTTGAGTGCTTGCTTGTTAATCTTTTGCATAACAAGACTGATATACTGGTTGCCATTGTCGCTATCAAACTGGACTTTACCAGAGGCTGGACTCTGGAAGCCACTGCCAAGAACCAGGGGACCCCCATGCTCCGATATCAACTCCCATGGGGCAGTCGTACCGTCTTCGAAGTCAGCGTTAGTGAGAAGAGGCTCACCGGCTGTCGTGGTTGTGGTAGCACCCTCGGCAACAGTCGTCGATGCTTCAGTACTGAGGGTCTCCGTGGTAGCATCAGTGGCTGTGGTGGCTGTAGTGGCTGTCTCACTCTCAATCACAGTCTCACTCTCAGTAATCGAAGTGCTGGTCTCGACATAAGTGGAAGATCCAGCAGTTTCGGTGGCAGACGTAGTGATGGCCTTGGTAAATGACGGTTTACAGGGGCTTGCATTGGCCACTGAAGCCAGGGCCGCAAAAGCAGCAACAATCAGCTTGTTGGAAACCATCTTGGGATGATCTGGATGGACAAAATAAAGGAGTGCGAGGGGTAAATAAAAATGAGCGAAAGGACCCAAGGCGTATCCAAAGACATGAGCGCAAATTGGGAGCTTTCACCCTTTTTATTCTGTAGTTTAAAATGACGATGGGGGTCTGGACGCAATAGCTTGACTACACGGGCCACTAAGACACACTTCAGCTGCACTTAAGCATATTTTACAGCGCCACTACTGGGTTGATTGCAGTAGCGCCTCGATAGTCTCGAAAAAACGCGACCGCCAGGATCAATAATGCACTTACTTAGCTGTTTCAAGAGAGGGCTTTGTTAGTTAACTAGGGACTGTTTATACAAGTCGAGAAGAAGAAAAAAGTTTAGAGGAGTCAGAACAAGCACTACGTCGGTTGTCAAGGCATTGCCTGAAAAGATGCAATCCGCAAGTGTGTGCAGTTCACATAATCTCTATACGCCAGGACAATAACTCAGTATTTATCAAGCATAAGTACAAAGACAATTAACTATGCGGTGCACTAATAATGTTTTATTATTTGCAGTTTGTAAAAGATGTGAACTCGGAAAAATAGTTGAACTCTGGCCAATCTTTAAGATGATCACAAGACTTGCATAATATCAGGCTACATCACTCTATCCCTCCCTACTCACAACATCTTCCACTCCGTTAAGTAGATCAAACTTCTTGAACTGTCTCGCAGGAACGCGCCTCTGGAAAAGGATGTCCAGCTCCTCAAATGTACGACCCTGACTCTCGGGAAGCCGGAAATAGCACCAGACAAGACATACAAGACTGATTCCACCAAAGAGAAAAGCAGTCTTACTGCCCCAATTGGCCTCATCAGTATTGAGCATTAAAGGCATGACGATTGTGAACACGACGGAGGCGGCAGCCTGCACTGCTGTAGCCACAGCAATGGTCTTTTCTCTAAGACGGGTAGCTGAGATCTCGGAAATGATAACAAAACAGATGGGACCGACAGTCATTTGGTACACAAAGGTCCAGATATCCATCAGCGTGGCTGTTGCCCATATAGCACCGGTAGTGCTCGAGATGCTAAGGAAGCCGATGATGAATAGGAGAGTGGTCATAACCATCATACCCGCATTATAGATCGTGCGTCGACCAAGCTTGAACTATATACTTCATGAGCTGATGCGTTGAAAAACTGGGACTGGCGATTATACGTACCCAGTTCAGTAAGAACCACGAGAGGACCGTGCCAGTAAAGCCTAGAGCGGTGTTACCAACACCCACTAGAGTACCAAGTCAGCATGTCAGTAGTTTTCGGCTTTAGTAACACGCACTGTTAAAAGAATCAGAGGGATTCAGGCCGGCCTTTTGGAAGAAGTATGTTGCATATCCAATAAGCGGATTACCACCAATGACTTGAATCAGGTAGACCATAACTGAGATTTCGGTGCGAACCAGATTCGCACTCTTGAAGCACTCCAACCACGACGTAGACGACTCGATTTCTTGCTCCAGAAGATCTGTTTGTTCGATTCCCACAAGAGCCTTGTCGATATCGGGCCTGTTGGCGGTTGAGGACAGGCCCATGAGCGCGGCACGTGCTGCCTCACGTCGGCCTTTGCGAACCAGCCAGTACGGACTTTCAGGAGCAAAGGGTAGGCCAGCGAGAAGGATCGTTGGCCAGACCCATTGGATCGCAAAAGGGATCTTGTACGCCCACTCGTCCATACGGGTCTCTACACCAGCTGCACAGCCTTGGGCAATGAATTGACCGATCACAAACGCCATATTTATCGATGTGGTGAGGAAGCCTCTCAGTGCCAGTGGGCACACTTCTGAGGCGTACGTTGGTGCAATGACGACGTAGAATCCATAAGCCAAGCCACCGAGAATCTCGCCCGCACAGAGCATGTCAATGCTTGTGGAGAAGAACTGCACAAAGACCAAGGCAATGGACCAAACGCAGCAGATAGCTAATGTCTTCTTTCGACCAAACATCTCGAGGGGATAACCACTGGCCAGTGCTCCAAGAACTTGACCAATCGGATTGCCCATTCCCAGAGCCGTCTGCCACGGCGCAGAAATCTCATAGCCGTCGCCGCCATGAACCCGCTCACCATATTTTGTTTGGAATGCGGGCAGGGCGTAGAAAGAAGTGATGATCTGGGCATCAAAGCCAGCCATTATAACGGCAATGCCAAAGAAAAGAGCCCAGAAGACGGCCCATGGATACTGGCGAACGGCGTCACGGAAGCTAAGATTGTGCTCTTCGACGGTGAGGTCACGCGTGGCATCGATCTCAAGAAGTTCAGATCTCTTAAGGTCTGCCACTTCATGGTTATCTCTATTGGCTTCTTTGTCTAGGGTTGCCATTTTCAACAAAGATGTAATATAATGGAGATAGTGAGGGGTTCTGAAGGAGGTAAGAGGAATTAAGTCGCCTAAAACGGCGAAGCATGGTGATTAAGTATGTATCGAAGATCAATACACCCAGAGATATCTGGCTTGCTTATCCTTATCACCAGTTCTGCAGGGACCAGCCTAGAAATGCGATACCGGTAGCACCCCGCAGACATGCGTGTGCACGAGATAGCATCTCATTTCCCTATCGATAAAATGTAACACGCCAATGCAACGTTTCTTGGCCCCTTACGATAAGTAGCCATGGCTACGTAGAGCAGGATCGTACTAAAATGCGGGGAAAGATATCGGACAGGGTTTGCCGGCATTTGCACCGACTGTTTGCCGGGTATTGTGCCTCAACCGGGTTAGTTGGGCTTCTCTAAGATATCATCCATAAATGTGCAAGACTCCTTCGTGCTCATTGATACTATCTATCGTAACGCTAGACGACAGAACCAGGCAAATCAGCTCACCTAATCGACCCATCTTACATTATAGCCACCAGGTACGACACAAGATGGTTGCAACCGGCTCTCTCTCCGGCCCTCTGTTCTCACCGGACCTGATTGGAACTGATGTTGTGACATCCTTCCCTGAAGGTTACACTATCCGACCTTTAGAGCGAGGGGATTACGCAAAGGGATTCCTTGACTGCCTCAGCGTACTCTCTGATGTAGGGGACGTGTCCCAGGATCGCTTCGAGGAGAGGTTCGATTGGATGAAGACACAGGGCCAAGGGGTGCATCACCACGTGGTTATTGAGCATGAGAACCGAGTTGTCGGAACCGGCGCTCTTATCGTAGAGAGAAAGTTGTAAGTTTTCTAATTGGTGAACTAGCTGTCTTGTTGCTAACCTCGTTTCGGCAGTATTCACAATCTTGGATCAATTGGACATATTGAGGAAATCGCGATCAGGAAGGATTTCCAAGGCAAAGGCCTGGGTCTAAAGTTACTGGCTAGCTTGTCGTCTATTGCTAAGAATGTCGGGTGCTACAAGACAACTCTGGGGACGAGTCCGGAGAACGAGCCGTTCTATGTCAAATGTGGCTACAACAAGTCGGGCAACATCATGAACCAGTATTTTGAAGAGCCCAAGGAATCCTATTATCGGGGATAAGCCCGAGAAACCACGATTCTCAATAGTATAGTCGTAGCTAGCCCGAATTGATATTGATGGTGAGCTCGACTCAAAGAAGCTAGCCACCGGCCTTTCCCCGATGTTTGCCGGTTCGCCGATTTATCGTCTCACCGACTTGAGGTCGATCACTTGCAAATTGATAAGAGCTAATTGGGTCCTACTGAGTTTCTCAAACGTTGCATTCTCCATATCTGCAAATCATTAATGCGGGGAAAGTTATTATCTGGTGGCTGAAATGTGACAAGCTACCAAAGCCGAATATCCGTAGCTACGTATTAATAAGGGAACCCTTGCTAACGAAGCATCTTGACACGATTGGAGATAGCTTGCAATTAGTACCAAGCCCATTAACTGCAATCTAAACTTTCTCGGTATCTGTCTCCTTGTTCAACATGGCACCCCATGCCGAACAGGATGAGTCTGCCCATGGCATCACTCGCCTCCCACCACCAGAACGTCCAGCCTTTTCTGCCTCGCCTCCACGTCTACTAATCATCGGCGCTGGGAACCGTGGCAAGGCCTATGCCGAGGCTATCAAGAATTCGAGTAATGGCGTTATCGTGGGTGTTGTAGAGCCTATCGCACTCAAGAGACGGCATCTCGGTCGCAAATACATCTGGGGTACGCGGGAGCCAGCTCCTGGGGAGGAGTTCGGCGACTGGCCCGAGTTCGTTCAATGGGAGCTTAGCAGAAGGCAAGCAGTCGCTTCTGGGGCTACAGGTGTTCCTGAGGGCGTTGATGCAGTCTTCATTTGCGTCCAAGATGGCATGCATAAGGATGTTGTTCTTGGCCTTGCACCGCTGAAACTACACATCATGTGCGAGAAGCCTCTAGCCCCCAATTTGGAGGATTGTATGGCGATTTATAGGAGCCTTTCACCCGATCCCTCCGGATCCTCAGAAACTTTGTTCGCTATCGGCCATGTCCTTCGTTACAGTCCTCACAACATGATGATGAGGAAACTTCTACTTGAGGACAAGGTCATCGGGGACATCATGGCTGTTAATCACACAGAACCAGTGGGTTGGTATCACTTTACACACAGTTACGTCAGGTAAGTTGCCGACTGATGGGTTTGAACAAGTGATAAAGGCTAATATCATGCCAGAGGAAACTGGCGCAATGAAAAGGCGGCAGCTCCATCACTCCTTGCCAAGTCATGCCACGACATGGACATCCTCTACTGGATTTTGGCTACCGCGCCTCCAGGCTCTAGCAAGCCAACCCATGTTCCCAAAGACATAAGCTCTTCTGGATCTCTCCAATATTTTAGAAAAGAGAGAAAGCCCGTGGAAGCTGGAAACGCCACCAATTGCTTATCATGCGCTTATGAACCATCGTGCCAGTTCTCGGCCAAGCGAATTTACACAGGAGCTGATCTCAAGAGTCAGCAACAAGAGCACTTTTGCACGGTTGTCGCACCTGAAATTGAAGACTGTATCCCAAATGGTGCACCAGAAGCGGCTAAGAAGGCTGTTCTCGCCAAACTTGCGGAGGATTACTCAGAAGACACCCCGGCAGAAGAGGTTAGCAAGAGAAACACCTTTGGACGTTGTGTGTACGAATGTGACAACGATGTCTGCGACAACCAAGTCGTAACACTTTCATGGGACGCAGACCCAATCGCAGCCCCGGGCGAAACACCACTACAGGCTCTTAGTGGCAGAGGCAGCAAGACAGCTACATTGCATATGGTTGCGTTCACAGAAAAGATCTGTACCCGGTTCACGCACATCTATGGTGTCAACGGAGAGATGTACGCCGACAGTTCCTCAATTACAGTCACGGACTTCAAGACGTGCAAGAAGACGGTTCACTACCCGCACATTCCCGAGGGCGGTGGCCATGGTGATGGAGACGAAGGGTTGACGAGGCAGTTCGTGCTGGCGGTTGATCGGGTAAAGAACCATGGTGAGAAGGTGTCGACGGCTCAGCGGGAGTATATCAAGTGCAATTTGAAGGATGTTATTATGAGTCATAGTATGGTATTCGCTGCTGAGGAGGCAAGGAAGGGAAAGAGAGTTATAGATTTTCCCGAGTGGTTTGAGAAGGAGGTCATGATGAATCTAGGCACGTAAATACTTCGAGTACAGGCATAGGGTGATGGTAACCATATCTCATTTCTCTAATAGGCTCAGATACATAGCATATGTGCTAGGCATGTCTATTTGTCATGACTGAACATATTCCTGGCCTCTAGCCAAGTAACGAGATAATGCCAAATGGGCAGCGCCTGTCACAACTTGTGTTGCAGGCTCCATAGGCGGATAGACCTTGTCTCGGAGGTTCTCGGGTAGTTTCAGCTTGATTTCCCGTAGCAAGTACTCCGATGTACAGAATTCACCTCCAAGTACAATCCCCTATTGAAAATCAGCATGTAAATAGGAAACGAATACCCAAATATACCTCAATAAGAAAGTTAGAGTTAACAAGAGTGTCGCTTGTTATATAAACCATCATGGCCACCATGTCATCCAAGACGGGCTGGAAGCAAGACAAGATTTCGTCATTTGTGTAAGTCATAAAGCCTCCCTTGATCCCCGCTTCCGGGAATTCTGCTTTGATTGCAACATCGATATCCCATTCTTGCCCATTGTTTCTGAACCCTGACATGATGCGTCCCTTAAAATCACTGACACACTTTGTAAACACTTTGTTAACTATTCTGGACTGCTTGGGAAGTCGCATGCGGAGGACTCTAGTCCGAACTATTCTGGCAAAGCTTTGTGCTATCAGAGCAGGCCTGGGAACATTTAGACAGTGTAGCAAAGAGGCAAAAAGAACTCACCCCAGATTCTTACTCGACATAAGCCAAGAAGCAAAAAAAGGCGGTGCTTTCAGAAGCATACAGCAATACATGTGTACTGCCTTGTTCCCAAAGTGAGCAAAGATAAATGGATTCTGCAGTTCTTTGCTAAGAGAAGATCTTGACATCGCGGCGTGTATTGATGCTTCAGCTTGACTGACGAATGACACGCGTGTATCACTTTCATCTCTTATATATCCAGCTCTTTGAAGAACACGTTTCCATATCGTTTTATCCTTATCTGCCCAGATGTCTGGCCAGGTGAGAATCCAATGGATCCTCTGCTCGTTCTCCGAGAATTTGTTTCCTATGTGTTGCTGCAATTGAGTTCCAATGGCACGCCTCACCTCATAAAGGAAATCGGCTGAGACATCTATAGCGTTGAGGCCAGAGGGGGTTTCAGGCAGCTGAATTGACTCTTCTGTCTCTTTGACCAAGAGCAGGGGTAGACCTGAAACCTTCTGGACGCCTGGCTTCGGATGTCCAGTCGAAGGGGAGTTAGTGATGTCATGGCCCCAGCCAACTACCTTATTGTACTGATCATAATAAATGACAGTGGGAACCTAGGAAATTAGATATCATTCAGTGCGCTTCTAATGGATGACTTGCCCATGATTTGCTGTAAGAGCCAGTACCAGGCCACTCCGTGAGTAGCGCTGATATCGGGTTCTTAAGGTCGTTGACAACGTATGCAACCTTAGTACTGGCACCGTCTATGTTCATGAAGTCGATTGACACAAAAATCTGATATTGGGGTTCAGGCGTAGGCACAGGTGCTATGCTATATGGCGATGGTGGTGGGCGGGATTGATAACCATGGGGTTCGTAATTGTTGGCACTTTGCATGGGCTGTCGATCTTCTGTTGTTGAATGGGTAGTTGGTGGTAGTGAATAAGCCACAGGAGCTGTTCTGGCACTTGGTGGTCGAGAATTGAAGTAGTTTATGATGAACTGCTCGTTCTCTTTGATAAGATCATCCTTCCACCCTCTGATCCGAGTACCCGCGCCAGAGTGATTACGCCATTGGGCATTGAGCGCATCCAGAAGTTCAAATCTGGCTAGGTTGTTACTGCGGGTATATGATAGATTGGTGCTTGTCCTTGGATGCTGTTGTTGTTGTTGTAGTTGAGCGGTTGGCCCCATGCATTGGGGGTGACGCATGGTTGGTAAGATGAGGTCCGAGTGTCCGATAGCCTTTCGAGAGATGGCAGGGCTTGAAGACGACTCTCCGTTTGACCTTGTTTGCCTACTTTGTGTCGGATGTTGAATCATCGCTTGATAGCTATTCTGCGTTGGTGGACTTGTGCACTGAGAACCGAAGGTTTTGGGGTACTGAAATCTACCTGCAGAGGGGACTGGTTCAGGAGCTGCCATAGTGTATGCTTGGCTCTGAGGATACTCCTGATCAAAGTCTAATGGCTGCCCGACTTTGTGAGACCGCGTCACTATCGTGACTTGGTCTATTCAAGCTCCCAACCGAGCGATCCAGATAGGCCAAGGCTCCTTGATCAGTCGCAATAGTCGCGTGGCTAGGGATAAAGCTTTGATGGACCTCTACTTCCATCATCTTGTTACTCGCTGTGCAGATATGCACAAGCAAACTCAGGGTCTCCCAGCACCTCCAATGATCCTTGCCGAGAACTTTTCTCTTACCCCAAAGAGCACGCTTGCAAAACTTTTCGGCTTCCTCAAGCCTGGAGTCATCAAGATAAGCAAGGGCCAAGGCGTGCATGCCATGATACACGAGTACATCATTTGTCTTTCTCTCAAACGCGATTGGAGATATTATCTCGTCTGCTTCTGTCCACTTTTCCTGCCGCATGCATGCATATGCTAGTCGTATCTCCATAGTAGTCATGTCGTTTACAGGTCTCGAACTCGATTCGCCATGCTCGATGGCACCCCTGTAGAACTGTTCTGCCTTTGCGTGATCACCATCCGCCTCATTCTTGACCGCTAGTTCTTCGATCCTTCTAGCAAACTCAGTCTCGCTGTCCGAGTCGGTGTCGATAGGAGAACGTGGCTCTTCGTTAACGGGCGGAGGTATCCATCTCTCGATCATTGATGTTTGTGCTTCTGTCAAAGGATCGCCCAAGATACTTCCTCCCCAGACAGTGGACCTAGGGCCCTCTCTCAAAATGGTACTGGCGCTTGAATGGAAGTTCTCTGCCACCTGAACAAACTGTCGCAGGTTTTGGGTGGCCCGATCGTCCTCTTCGCGTCCACTGGAAGGGCCTGGGTTTGCGGAGCTATTTGTATGCAGAGCAACCTCAACATACCTCAGCTGGGACTTAATTCCGGAGAGGGCCTTGAACACCGACTCTTGAGAGGAATTACTGTGGATTAGGAGGCATCTATCCACGTTAGCAATCACCTCAGACCCCGATTACCACTATACCATGACTTACACATTGATCATCTGAAAAGCACTAGTCATTGCAGTGTTACATGACTTGATTCTGGCCTTATAAATAGTGATATCTTTAGACCGCAGGCTAAACTTGATTTGCTTGGTTGGCTTGCGCAAGATCCCTCGGCTAAAGCGGTTTGTTTTCTCAAGCTCAGCCATTAGCTGGTTGAGCTTGTTGAACGTGTTCTTGATATCATCAAGGGTGGCACTAATCCTACCCCAGAGGGCATTACCAGGATCGATCTCGGCTACAACAGCTTGCGGGACCCGGCCTGAGGCGTTGCTGACGGAGTCTAGGACTCGCGACAGAATCGAGACCTCCTCCAACAAGTTGGAGACATTCTCGTCGACCTCGACAGTATCTTCTATCCAGGTGTATAGCGTCTTGCCTATTGTGGAACAGCTGATAGCGAGGCCGGCAGCGCCTGATGCGATAGATAATGGATCCATCCATCCGAGACGATCTGGCGCGAAGGTTGGGTTGAAAAATGGAGCGAGCCACAGCTGAACTCTTGGTGCGGGGTGACATTATGCTCCAATTGGGAATGCCGCTCCTGCGCCCCAAAGAGGCAAACCGAGTCCCCAACTCGGATTCCAATAGGACTAAAGCCTTGTGGCATTCAATAAAACATTTTGTTCTCTATAGTACTATGGCTAGAAGCTCATTATATTTTAAAATGGTAGTACAGTGTCTAATTCATGTGCTACGCAAGAGGCCTGCCTTCGATTTGTCTGCTCAAAAGTACCACTTGATCTCTGACCTTGCGGTACATCTTTTGATGATCGTACCACCTGAGAGTTTTTGACAAGTGGTTACCCTTTTTCTAATAATAACTTACTCCCAAGCGAAAGCAAAGTCCCTGTTATTCTTCAAAGTTTCTTCTGTGGAGTCTTTCCGTGCCGGATATACGGCTGTAAATATGACGCATGTTCGCATCTCTTTGAGACGTTCAAGGCTCGGCATGTTATAGCGCAATCAGCCCTAAAGGCCGAAAAACAGCAGCATGATATTAACTCGGAGCCATGTTCCGCTCTGCCATGAAAAATTCACCTGCGCCTCTCTTGATGTCCTGATGACGCACGGCAGATGGGCCGTTACAGTAAAATTAGTTGCATCCTGGATGATCGCTGATAGCCGCCCACATTCCGACACGAGATCCCCTGGAGGATAGAAAACGCAACACATTAAACTTGGTTGATATAAAGACAAAAACAAACTCAGGGCAAAACTCATAAGAAGTGTGAGCCATTATTTTTAGTATCCTATTATAATTTTCTTATCTTTTTTTGCTACCCTTGATCTCAGTTGGCACCAAGTTACTAAGCGGCGCGGAAGTAGACGACGCAATTGCCGCCGCGTCAAGGGGCGCTAGGGAATGCGCAGCACGCTCTTATAATAGGACGCGTAAAGGTAGTTTAAGCTTGTAGTAGAAACATACGAAAAACGAAGGATGAGCCTCATGCGGGTACTATACTTAGATAAAGATGAACGGTTTGCGTCTCAGCCTGCGCTCTGGTTGACTATAAGATATGAAGAGAAGTATCATCTAGAATGCATGAAGCAACTATTCAACAACACCACTACAATACGGTCGTTTCATCCCCACAATGCTTGCTTCATCGTTTATCTGGGCCCTAGGCGCCAGCTCCCTTGTGTACGCTCATGGTATCCGGGTCGAACGCTCAGAGAATCGCCTTATCAAGGGTCCCGCTTCACCAGATGGCGCCTCGTCATCCTCCTTTAATTCAGTGTGGCAAGCAAAACTACAAGACGATGGACTCGTGAAGCTGGACTTTCATCGATTGATCCCGCGTCAAGACAGCAGTTCGGCGGATACCGACACTTCAGCAGACGCTACTAGCACGGCGACCAAAGATACCTCATTGGCTTCTACTACTAAAGATGAAGCCAAAAGCACCACGCTCGAAACAACTGCATCGACGACAGATGCATCAACTACAGAAGAAAGCTCTGTGTCGTCAACAACCAGCACCTCAACGTCAACCTCAAGCATAGCATCATCGACAAGCACAACCTCAACCTCCACGGAACCCGGCGCCTCCTGCTACAGCACGACCGTCAAGAGCAGCACCATCTGTGAAACAACAGGAATGACCACGTTAACGTGTTATGCTGCGAACATCACCTCGAGCACATGTTCTCCAGGTCTTATATGCACGACACAGTCCAGTAATGGAGTTACGATCTGCATGGAACTTCAGAATGAAGTTGGTACAGCTGGTATCATTATAGCTTCTGTTTTCTCGTCACTTATACTCATCTGTGCTTGTACTCTTATCACCATGTGTTATAGGGATAAGAGCAAGCAGAGGAGGCAGGAGGAGATGAGGCGGGTGAGATCGGTCAAGGTTGCTGAGAGGGCTACTCTATTGCAACGTGCGCAGTAATACTGGGGGTCGGAGGATAATAGGTTGGTGTAGGGACAGATATGGCACCTGCAAGGGATCTGAGGTTATTGATTCCATAGCCCGATGGAATTGAGGGCTGCCATACGATATCGAGATGATGAAGGGCTTGTGAATTAAAACCATGATACAATAAAATTCATAGGCGTAGAACTCGTTTTCTTCTGCACTGATGACAAAGCGCATTTCGATCAACTTGATGTTCGGGTTTCTTGCCGCGGTTCCCCTCAAAAGGCGGGGTCTTGATGTGAAGTCAACGCCAACGCCAACATCAACAACCTCGACCATTTTAACTTTTACCAGAAACTGACAATGTCATCCAAACCATCCTTCGACTCCCTCCCCCTCCGCAAAGATGGTCCTCCCGGCAATGCCTGGGGTCTTTTTGGTGACAACGACGAGTGCGGCATGTTAAATCTCTTGACCCCAGAAATCATAGCAAAAGCGGCATCAGAGATTCGCCATGGCGTTCGAGTTTCTACTGATTGGCCTCTCAATCGAATGTCGCGACCATGTTTCGGCCGTGCACCGTTCAAGCATGAAATCACTACCAAAGCTCCTCGTGCTGTGAATGATGATACTCTGACGTTTAATACACAGAGTAGCTCGCAGTGGGATGGGTTCAGGCATTATGCCTATCAGAAGGAGAAGCTCTGGTTCAATGGGAAGAGCCTTGATGATCTTTTATCTTCGGATGTCAATGGCATTCATTGTAAGCTATCCTCGTTCTAAGTAGAAATTACTGACGTGGGTAGCTTGGGCTGAGCGAGGTGGTATCGTTGGACGTGGAGTACTACTCGACTATGCATCTTGGGCAGATAAGAACAACATCGCCCTGACCCCCTTCGAAACAAAGTCAATCACCGTTTCAGCACTAAAAGAAGTTGCCAAAAGCCAAGGAACAACATTCCAACAAGGCGACATTCTGTTCATCCGCACAGGATGGGTTCGAGCCTATGACAAGCTCTCCGACGATGAGTGCAAGACATTAGCAGATTACAAAGTCCCGCCAGCTCATGGGGTCGAGTCTTCAAACGATACACTCCGATGGCTTTGGGAACAAGACTTTGCAGCAGTTGCTGGAGACCAACCCAGTATGGAAGCATGGCCTTGCCAGAACACGGATTTTTTTCTGCATGAGTGGTTGTTGGCAGGTTGGGGGATGCCGATTGGGGAGTTGTTTGACCTGGAAGCTTTGAGTGAAGAGTGTGAGAAACGAGGGAGATGGTCTTTCTTCTTTTCGAGCATGCCGCTCAAGGTAAGTTTCGTTGCTTCCCGCTGTATAGTTGAGCTGAAGGTCTGATACGTATTAGGTTCCTGGAGGTGTGGCTAGTCCGCCAAATGGCGTAGCCATCTTTTGATTCACTGGTTCAATATGTCAACAAGCTGACCATGGAATGAACCACTAGTTTAACTTTTTGATGCTCAACTATGTACTATGCTGGAGCCTATAACAAGTCCGTCCAGCTATTAATGTTCATCCAATCCTGATCCGATGTGAAGTTGCTAAACTGATGCAATCCCTCCCCTCCAAGCAATCTATTCCAATCAGGCGGACTCTCCGGCACCATAACTTGTTCACCCTGCAATCTTTGCGTAACAAGCGTCTCATACTCACGATGCAGTTCCTCAAAGACGCTATGTACAGCCTCCGCATTAGGCCAGTGTCTCGCCAGTAATATTGTTGACCTCAAGAGTCTCGATAACCTTTCAAGTGCATTAATTGCGACTAAAAATGTCTGTGAGGCCACAGCCGCCCGAATCTCACCAGCAAACTGTATACCAGCTGCTGTCACCGCGCTGACGGACGTAAAGTGACACTGCCGAAGTTCATCGCGTGCTGTAAGTTTTTCGAGCGATGTAACAATTGCTTGGGCGGCTGCTGAGCAGATTGACTGGCTGCTTTGTTCAAGGAGATTCCGGTGGAGGTGGAGAAGGAGGAGATTGTAGTGCATTCGAAGATGGCACGTCCATGAGTCATCGTCTTCTGCGACGGTGGATATACCTGAGCGGAGGGACCATAGACCGAGACGCGCGTCGATTGATGCTACGTCTATGAGACGATCTCGCACGGGTGCGTTGAGTGCAATGACGTCGAGGCCGATGTAAGCCAGATCAACTAGATGGTTCAAAAAGTCCGGACTGACTCCCGGTTCGGCGATTGTTGGGTCATTGCTCGGTGTATCAGTGATGTCCTCCTGCTGAAGCGGCAGCTGATCTATATCCTCCGCTCTCACTGCACAAGGTCTTCCAGTCTCCAATGAAGAAAACACTTCGCAAAAGAAGGCAGACCACCAACACCGGCGATATTGCGCCATCTCTGTGGATGGTAGTTGAGAGCTTCTCCGGTGGGCGCCAAGACCAGTACCTATTCGTACAGCGATTCCAGCCCAGTACCACGGTCCACCGGCAACTGTATCACCATCGCCTATGTGCCATGTGAACAAGGCTGCTGCTTGGAGAAGATGCATTCTGTCTGATTCGTGTCGCATATGGTATAGCATACTAGCTCTTCTAAACAGTCTGTTTTGGACGGCATGGCGATCAGTGGCGACGAGGGGATGAGCGCATGCGTGAGCACCTGCCATGAGAACTGACTGGAAGAGTAGGAGTGGTGGAGGATTATCAGGCGTGCGGTATCGAGCGAGGAATTCGGGCTTTGACACGATGGGCAGAAATGGGTGGATGTGATCGAAATACGCTTGCACCAACGCATCACGGACCTCTTGCGCTGGAAAGGACGATACCTCCGTAACCAAGTCTTGAGTCACCCATGAGTTTGGTGTGGGTTTCCATGACTTGACTTGTCTGATAGGAGGGTATGGGTAATGCAATGGCTTTCCGCCTATCCTATCGCTGCTGGTGCTTCCATCTGCAGATTCTTGAAACGATCCATGAGTATCCGGCCCAGTAGGCGCAGACAAAGGTCGTTGGTCGCCAAGAATTGAAGAATAAGGCTGTCTGAAAGAACGATGTAAGTCAACGAGATGAACCAGGTTCGACACAGCCGTGCCGACGTATGCGATGCGAAAGCTCTTTGTCGATGCAAAAACAGCCCAAGCCGCAGCACCGATACCATGCTTAAAGAACCTCGCTAATCCCTCCCGAGCCAGCTTCTCTTGGCCATCTGAGCGAGACGCATCATTCGATGTCTTATCACGCCGCTCAGATGCAGATGAAGCCTCGGGTCCGAGCATCGAAAGATGATCATCCCGCTCAACGGCTCCGGCATCCGGATCCGGCTGCGATACTCCTGGTGATCTGCCCAGTGTATCGCGATCATATACATTTCTATCAACCGCCGAACTTCTTCTCGCGACAGCCCATTTCGCCGTGGACCTATACCGTCATCAGCTTATCATTTTCATTCGCACCAGGGCGCGTCGGAGCCGTACCGGCATTCAAACCCGGACTTTTCACAGACAGAGCATGGGCCTGATGGCCGGTCTACTATGTCGCAGCGGACTTTGCGGCGGCGACATAAATCACATGCTTTTCGCTGCTGGCGACGGCGTTTGTCGTGTTGGGACTTTTGAGGTGTCGGGTCCATGGTTGGCAGGTGAGTGGATTGAGGAGAAATCGGAACCGGTGAATCAGAGCTGGGAGGCTGACCCTCAGGGGGCAAGAAAACAGCAAACCTTAATGTGGAGTGACAAAATAAGCTCATCAAAATTTATCCTAAGCCTAGATTATTTTACCTAAGTCTTTTTGTCACTTAGGATCGAGGTTCTGTGTTTTCTTTCCTCCCCTAGGCTGACATGGTTAGTGTCGGCTTCTGAGCGGAGAGCCGAGAGCGGGCATTAGACGGGGATAGTGGCATGGTCCTTCGGCGGTAAAAGATAAGGTGGTGTAGCCTTTGTAGAGATTATTGACGCAATTGGAGCCAATAATAATGTCAACCGTCCCAAAATGTCGAAATTACTTATCATGAAGCAGATTGAGACTGTGGGTTGGCTCGCCTCCTTGATTCCGAAACCGGTCTCCCGCGTCAATGGTTGGAGATGAGCCTCCGTGATGTGGAGCTACCCCGTGCTTGTCTCACCAATCCAACCCATGCCTCACATTCATCAATCATCCACTCAGCCATCGTCTACAGTCACTAAATCATGACTCGCTCTCTTCATGGTTCGGTTGTTCTCGTAACAGCCGGCACATCTGGTCTCGGTCTCTGTGTGGCGGAGAAGTTGATCCAAGCAGGCGCCTCAGTGGTCATCAATTACGCCAACAATGAAGAACGAGGCCACGATGCTTTCGTACACCTGAACGAACTAGCTTCGAAATGTTTCTCGCCGGATACTGGACCGCGATGTTTGAAGATAAAGGCTGATGTGACCAACAAGGCAGGCATTCAAGAGTTGGTCAACCAGACGGTACTTTCCATGGGGAGGATTGATGCCGTGGTGTCAAATGCTGGATGGACCAGATTTGCGAATTTCCACGACATTGACGATAACGTTGATGAGGAAGTTTGGGATCGCTGCTATGCGGCCAATGTCAAGTCGCACATGTTCCTCTGTCACGCAGTGAAGAAATATCTGGAAGAGGCTAAAGGTGCATTTGTTATGACTACTTCTGTCGCGGGAGTTAAGCCTAGCGGAAGTTCAATCGTGAGTTATTTAGCAATCCCCCATGTACGAGGAGATGGAGCTAAATCGTTGACACAGGCATATTCTGTTACCAAAGCTGCGCAAATCCATCTAGCAAAGACTTTGGCAACAGTTATGGCGCCATCAATTCGTGTCAACTCTGTGTCCCCCAGCTTCATGGAGACAGTAAGTTATGCAAGCTCAATGTATCTGGCGGTATTGATCAACTTGATTTTCCAGAATTGGATTGCCAATATGCCGCAATCAAAGATCGACGATGCACGAGAAAAGACTCTACTCAAGCAGATCGCCAAAGTTGAGGTTCGCATGCTGAAACTATCACGCCATTGGAAAAGTACTAATTACCAAAGGACGTCGCGGAACAGATTATCTTGCTCATCAAATCGGAATCCGTGACTGGATCTAATGTTGTCATTGATGCCGGGTTTTCTATCTAGACTTGCGGAACGTATGGAGTAAAATGAGATATGAAAATGATCGGTTGGAAAGATGGGGCGGATCCGAGGATGACGCTCGGCGATTTCTCAATTCGTGGATTACTCCCGATGCTTAAATCCTACGCACCAAGCTTGGTTCAATCTGCACATACAGGGTAGTCTTCAAATCCAACCTCATTTAACCACAACCAATTCTTTACCTCCGATGCCAAATTTCTGTATATTTACTTCAATTGGGAAATGCCTACATAGGCTAACATGGTCTGATTAACGTCTGCCTTGGAATTGAATGTTGATTCCTTGGAAATGACGGCCGTTGAGCCAGGAATGATGTATATGTTGGGGGCCGTTTGCTCAATCACCCACATTGAGGATTCGCCAAGAGTGATTGTCACTGTACAATCACTCTGCGCCTGTCACAAAAGGAATGATACTAACCAACAAAGCTGAAGCCTATCACTCTTGGCGAATTGTCGCGTGACATAGAAAATGCCCAGCAACAATGACGATGATTCCCCTTGGCGTATGTCCCCAAACACAAAAGCCCCCGCATATCGCGTTACAGAGTCATTCTTCAGCTTCTTTGTGCCGTTACAAAGTATAGTGAGCGAGCTTAAAGCAATATGCCCACTTCGACAGAGTTCTTTGGTGTTACTGCCCACAACCTGGGTCCATTGACCACAACCTTTACAGCCCCGTCAGCCTGTGCAACTGGCACGGATCATCATGTCATCGTCAACGGAAGCGCACCAAACGAATTCTGGGGCCAACCGACATGCGGCATCAAAAATCGTGGCAGCTGCATGCCCAATGGGAAATCTTATGATTCGCTGCGAAGTGTGACGACGCCGTTGGATCGGGTATGGTATCATTATTACTCGCCCGGCATAGCCTGTCCATCTGGTTGGACTACCGCCGGAAATCTGGTCAAAGACGGAGACTCATCCCTCAGCGCATCCGGTGTTTTTTCACGTCCATTACGGACAGCTACCTTTGAGGCTCAACCACTTGAGCCTTCTGACTTCTGGGGCCAAATTATGAATGTCTCAGAGACGATTGCCTTGTGCTGCCCGAGGTATGTTGGAACACGTATTTTTGCATAGAGACCTAGACTGACAGTTCAAGTGATTACGTGGCAGACCCCCAAGGAAACTGTTTCTCGACGGTCGGTCCAATGAGTGAATTTAACTATTCATCCATGTGCTACAGCCCGGCGCCCGTGGAAGTGATAACTGTCACGAGTGTGGATGGCGCTTCGTTGACAAAGCCATTGCTTTCTTTCGACGTTCAGTCAGCACCAGCTTCGACACATGAAGATGATAGACTGATCACTCATTCACGATATTCATCTGAGCTTGTTGTTGCTACCTGGGTGCCTGCTGTGCCTTTGGTTCACCAGCAGTCTGATCTAGATGAAGCGGAGGAGGATGATGGTGATGTTGATGAGAATGATGATGGAGATGACGGCGATAGTGAGGGTAGTGATGGAAATGCTGCTCCCACCAAGACTCCTGGAAATGGAGTTGTGAGTGTTCTTGGATTGACTCTGGGTATCTTGGCTGGTATGGGCATGCTCCTATGATATATGGTTATGTTTCTCCAGCTTGATGATTTTGGTTTCGGCCGCCGAGAAGTAACATTCGTTTTAATCCAGGGCAGATGTTTACGGACAACCCAATCGCATTTAAGAATTTACGTTCACAGCTTATGTTTTTCTTAATCTTATACCCTATTATCGAGATATGCTACCTTGAGACATTGATGAAGCTCGGCTCTGAAAATTTCCAGGGTTTCTGTAACATGCGCGATGTGACGTCCACTCAATGACGCGGCCTTTTTAGAGGCTAGAACTCGCAGCTAATGCCTACTCGGGAAACAACCTTAATCGATTTGATCGTGGCGCAATAAGATGGGCGAATGATGTGCTCAATTGGATTCACAAAACCAGGATTATAGGCTCTGACACGGTCCATTCTTATCCGGTAGCAATCTGACACAGCTGGTGTAGTAACCCCTCAGGGGCCACCTCACCCAAAACTGACTATGTGATCGTATACATGAAACAAACCAGCACGGCATTCGGCAACGTTTCAACCGAACAAATTTATTACCAATGAAACCAAACTCCAAACTTGACATCCCTAGTCGTCGATTCGCAACTCCACTATAGATCAGCGATTCCGCCAAGGGAAAGCTTAACAGTCGATCCCAAGTTTGAGACCTGTATCAGCATCTGGGGAAGAAGTCCATTCTTGGCGTTTGGTGTATCAGCAAAGTTTCCGAAGTTAAGCTTTTGGTTGGAATCTATTTTGAGATCCTGTTTTGGAGGGTTGTAGTGGGATCTGGGAAATACATGTATAAGAAGACTGGTCTGTTCCCGCCAAACATATTTCTCGTCATCCACACTCACCTCTCATTTTTCTGACTATCAAGATTCGCTTGACGCGACGATTTCTCTTCTCTTTTCGGACTGGTGCCTTTTTCGAATCAATAACTGCCGGGCAGCTTTTTTTCCTTAATTGTTTAAACACAACCCTTTGACAATACTCACCATGTATTTCTCCAACATCGTTATCGGTGCTCTCGCAGCCCAGGCCCTGTCGGGTGACAGAAGGCCGACTCCAGCACTGGCTGGAAAGTTCGCTGTATGTATCTTATCTTCACCCGCACTACAGTCTAGCTGATGACTTTCTAGGCCTTGATGGCTTCTGCAGCTCTACCAGTCTCTGGCGTGCCAGTGATTGGACTCATCGAACCTCGATCGGTAAGTACATACGATCTGATGCATAGTTATCCATAGCTGACATGAGCAGCCCGAGATCTTGGTGCTAGGTGGTGGTGGTCAGCAGAACCAGCAACAGGGTGGCAACGAGAACGCACAAGATAACCAGGACGGCCAGGACGGACAAAATGGCGGTGGCAGACAAGGCCGAGGTGGTAGAAATGGCAACAATGACAACGGCCAAGGCAATGGTCAGGGCAACGGCAACGGTCAGGGTAATGGCAATGGAGGAAACCAAAACAACGGAGGAAACCAGGGCGATCAAGCTACTGCCACCGAGTCCCTTGCTACCGGCGTCGACACAGCCACTGGCGCCGCCACCGACATAGCCACTGATGTCGGTGCCATCCAGAGCCGCATCGCCAACGAGACCGTCGTCACCCGATCTCTTGGTCCCGGCCAGCTTCTCCCCCCGGGCCAGACTGATGCTGTCAACACTCCTGGCCAGGAGACTCCTGCAGCTACCCCTACAGGTGCTGCCGGCGAGACACCTGCTGCCAGCGATACTGCTGCCGTTACTGAAGCCCCTGCTGCTACCGACACTGCTGCTGCCGAAGCTACTGTTACTGTCACCGCTACGGTCACCGTTGATAACGGCAACGGCAGGGGGAATGGAAGGGGACGAAACAGGGGTGGCAACAACGGAAACAACGATAATGGGAACGGCAACAATGGCAACGCTGACCAAAACAACGGTAATGATGCTGCCAACGGGGGTAATGCTCAGAACGGAGGTAACGGAAACAACAACGGTAACGCCAACGACGGCGCTGGTAACAACGGTGGTGCTGCCAATGGAAACAAGGGCAACGCTGGTAACAACGATGGCGCCGCTGCTGGTGGAGATGCTGCCGCAGGAGGCGACGCTGCTCAAGGTGGCAATGCTGCTGGCGCCGGTGGTGCCGGAGGTCTACTCGGCAGCATTCTTGAGCGCCTGACAGGAGGAGCAGGAGCCGGTGCAGCGGCCGGTGCCGGTAACAACTAGATGACTCGTATTAAAGTTGCAAGAGGGATCACTCTGGTATGATACTTGAATTGACTGGTGCAGGACACCGGCGGCAGGCTTGGGATGATAGATTGGCTCCTGGTGTAGTGTAGTTATATGTACTAGTAATTAAGCCTCCCTCTGAACCTGCCTCCCGGCCTCCCTCGCATGTTTTCAGCAAATTCAGCTTGTATCTTTTGCATTTCCCGATCTTCCATGGATTGCGCCATTGCTTGAGCCTCTTGGTTCATCTCTTCGGGCACAAGCCAGAAGCGAAAGTCTAGATAAATTTCATTAACATAGCCGACTTGATCCGCGTTGAGGGTTTTCCAAATCCTATCGATTGCATCCGGGTAGATAATACCCTAGATGGCAAAGGGCTCCTACAGCACAGATCAGGTGCGAGAGACATAGCCGCTCGCCAACGGGCCGAAAGAGGCCTCGGTCTCAGAACACGGTAATAGCGGGGATACACACCCGAGCCTCAACACGTTTTTGACAACGGTAGCTACGTCTAAGCGCATCCTACAAATGAACTTGAGCCAATAGAAAGCAAAAAGCAGAGATCGGACTCTTGGGTTTTTCTCATTTCCCCAGATCTCCTTGTGATCCCCGGATTTTGTTCCGCGTTTAAAACCCCCACTCGAACCGTCGATCCTTGTTGAGATCGTCTGTTCTTCGCCCCAACCACGCTCTTGCGAGATATCAGGCCATGGAACTTGTGACGTGTCGAAAAGCTTTGATCTTTCTCGAACTGTCCTTTAGATTTATGCGGCAACGTTATCGGTGCCGACATCATATTGAGAAATCTTTGCTGCCAAGCATATCCCTGCAGCGTGGCATTCGTACGACGCCATGTTTCATGCTTGTTCATATCCCACGAGCATTTTAGCGACAAATACGATCTACAATAAACTCAATCTTACCTGTTTGCCCTTCAAACTTTCAACTAGATCTCAGTTTCCAGATCTGCACATCAGCTCTGACTAGTTTTTCCTGACTCGAGTTCCCCCTCTGTCAGGTGACATCTCCTCCTCGAAACTTGATCACATTTGCCGTTTCAACTTCCCCGCATCGATCCTTCGACATGCATGCCGGGCCAACGGGGATATATGATGTCAAAGCGACAAGTCAAAGCAATCACAGAAACAGACAAGCTCCTCTTGTCCGTTGCTCTTTGCCAGATTTGTTACTCGAATAGTTGAGATGCAGATAGCAGACACAGTTTGGGATCCACTTCGTGTCACCTCATTCGACCCCTCACCATCAGACCAACAATCACCCTGTTTCTGCCCTACTTCGAAAGATTTTGCGGAATCATGCCCGCATGGAATGTTGCCTGACATTGTTTGGGTGGACCGATCGGTAGTCGAATGATATAAAAGCTCAGCATCCTCGCTCCTGTCTTTACAGATATCTCAACTCCAGAACCTTTGGAACAATCTCCTTCGATTTCATATCACCTTTAACTCATAATGTCAATCCCTTCTCAGCAACGAGCAGCAGTCCGTCAAGGACTTGGCCCAGAAGCAACAGCTCCCATCCGCACAGTCGACGTTGAAAAGCCAGGCCCGGGTCAAATCCTCGTCAAGGTCACATGGACTGGCCTCTGCGGCTCTGACAAGTCTCTCCTACACAATGAATGGAAGGACTTTGGCGTCAGCATGATGGATACGTCCAAAGGCATCGCTGGACATGAAGGAGCCGGCAATGTCGTGGCTGTTGGTGAAGGTATGGAGAATAGGTGGAAGATCGGTGATCGGGCTGGTGTGAAGTGGATTGCTAGCACTTGTGGCGAATGCGACTTTTGCAGGTCTGGTACCGATGAGGTTCACTGCCCTAACCAGACCAACAGCGGATTCTCCGTCGCGGGGACGTTCCAGGAATATGTTATTGCGGATGGAAGATATACTTCAAAAATCCCAGATGGTGTTTCTGATGAGGAGGCTGGACCGATTATGTGCGGAGGCGTGACAGCATACACAGCTTGCAAACGGTATGTCAAAACACCTGCTATAACACAAAATACTAACAGCTTTAAGATCTGGAGTCACACCAGGCCAATGGCTAGTCATCCCTGGTGCTGGAGGTGGTCTCGGCCATTTCTGCATCCAATACGCCAAAGCTATGGGCATGCGAGTCATCGCTATTGACGGCGGTGACGAAAAGCGAGATCTATGCCTCAAGCTTGGTGCTGAAGTTTTCATTGACTTCAAGACAACAAAAGATATCACTGCCGAGGTTATGAAGATCACGAAATACGGCGCTCACGGTGTCATCATCACAGCTGCGACGCGAGCGGCGTACGAGACTGCCCCTAACTACCTCCGTCCTAATGGTACTGCTGTGGCTGTTGGTCTTCCTCAAGACCCAACTGTCATTGCTGGTGCACCTCCAATGGCGGTTGCTCTTCGACGACTGAAGATCGTGGGAAGTGTTACTGGTAGTATGAAGGATGTTGAGGAAGCTCTGGACTTCACTGCTAGAGGTCTCGTTCGAGTAAGTTTCGCCAAGAGGGAAAGAACTTAATACGAGTATTCTAACATTTTATAGCCAATTCTTTCCAAGGGAAAGCTTGAAGATCTTGATCAATGGATCAAAAAACTTTCTACTGGCCAACTCGCTGGACGATGCGTCCTAAAGGTTGCTGCTTAGAATATCTACCGAAGAGTATAATGTGATCAAGGTTTATTGATGGCTGGTTTGTTGGCAGTTGGTGCTTGAGGAGTTTAGTTAAGGTGAATATGGCCAAGGACGGACGTCAGTGTATCGGGGTGGAGTTGGTGGAATGTACGACTGAATAAACCCGAGTATAAACATATTTTTCTTGATATGACGCATGGCCATGACTCGTTTTTTCATATTCATATTTCCCTTTGCTGCATGTTTGAGCTAGTCGATGCGAGATGGATAATCATCTTCACAATGTCCTCCTACATTGTTTGAGTTGTTATCTAGATGGGTTATTTGCAGTTGAGGCTTGCGGCCGAGAGCTTATCCCGGCACACAGGACTTAGTTAACTCCATGTCCTCCAGTACTCCTCAACCTCACCCTGTTCCAGCCTTTCAAGCTCCGCATAGAACCCGACCTTGTTCAACTTGTAATGCACTGCGATTTTCCTCGCTGTCCAACCATCTGCATCTGGTTCATTTGCATCGATTCCCTTTTGCACCAGAAATCGACTCCTCAAAACCAATCTGCGCTGGTCGAGCCCAGATCGCGCAACAATGTGTAATAGGTTTCCACCTTCTGACGTCTTGGCCTTCCAATCATAGCCGGCCTCGTCCAAAGCCTCGAGAACATCAGTATCGACGTCTAGCCAAGTTCGGAGATCTTGATCCTCGTCCTCGTCAGAAGAGTGAAAAGCATTTGACTTATCGTCGTCCATATGGCCATTATCGTCCAATATGAGCTCTGCCACAGTCTTTCCAGCGTTGTTTCGCATATTTATATCATCGCCGAACGCTATCTTTAACAGGTCATAGAACAATCGTCGCTTTTCTGTCCCGTACCAGATGGCAGTCAAATCGTCATCAGCTAAGTAATGCAGCGCGGTATTGCCCTTTTTGTCTTTGGCCCGAGGATCAGCGCCAGCTCTTATAAGATCCTCGACACACCCAAGAGGCTCTGCCATGACAAGGGGGTAACGGCTTTCAGCTAGGGGATGGAGGCGCATCCGCCGAAGAGCTGCGTGTAGTGGATATGTTCCATGGTGATCAGGTTGGTCGACCAAAGACTGGTATCTCGACGAAAAGATGCGTAAAGAACGCCGAACTATGGGTAAATCCGCATCTCGATCATTACTGACTTCGACGAGGAGGTGATGCAACGCGTTTTTGCCTTGATTGTCTACCGCGAGAGGGTCCGCTCCAAGCCGGAGAAATACTTCAATCAAAGATTCCGAGCCTGGCTCTGAGAAGTCTGACTCAGTCGGCCCCAAAAATCGATCCCAACTTGGAAAGAACTTCTGGCCTGCTTCTCCTTTTTCCGCCCTCCAATCAACATCCACCAAAGCGGTCCCCGCAAGTATGTCGGCTCCAGCTGCACTTCGACACGCACTGAGCAGGAGTGTACGTCCTTGGGGATCACGATGTTCAAGGTCTAAAGATTCCAGAAAGCCGGGATAGTCCATCAAAGGCTTCAGCCAAATCCCATCCTCGATGATGGCATGTATGAGATGCCGAGCACCCCAAACAGGCGTTGGTTCCTCACTCTCCCACTCATCATCTGAAAAGTGCGGACGATCATCCTCTTCCAACGACTCTTCTAGGCTATTGATTCCAAGGCGGTAGTCTGCAACTGGAGTTCGTGGAGGGTCCTCACCCGGGAACGGCGCTCTGCTTCTAGAGGAATGTCTGGGACTGCGTAGAGCTTGCGGAAATTCAAGAAACGGGTCGGATCCATGCCGAAGAAGGGAAACAATCATTTTCAGTCTTTCATTCTTGAACACTGGCTTGCTGGAGAATGTGTTGGCAGCACAGTAAAGAGGAGGCTGAAACTGCTCTCCATACCGCTCAAACTGTGGCGGTGGATCTCGAGCATCCCAAAGTGGCTCAACAGAAGAGAGTAATTCATGGGCTCTCTCTGGCTGATTGTTGGGGTCAGCTCCTGAAGATAGCTCTTGGTCCAAACGATCAGGAGAACCACAACCCCAACTTTGGGAGCAAATAAGCGAAAGCTCATTAACTTGATGAAAGGGAGAAGTTGGACGCATTGTGCTAGTTGTCTGTTTGTTAAGTAACAAACGTGTTTCGATATCAGTAAGGAAGCCAGAAATTGCGCGAGAAGATGGGGGGAGATGGATATTGCCAGGAAGCAAATTATCTTGGGGCGTTTAGCTATTGTAAAGAAAAACCATTTCGAAATACTGTCACGTCCGATTGGCCTGTAATTCACGTTGGTTGGCTGTTGGTTCAGACTTCAGAGGGATTTATCAAGACACGCACGTTCCCTGCATAAATAATGGGTTCGTGCGCATGACCTAACTTTGAAGTGCCGAACAGCCGGATAGACCCTCACCCAACACTGAGTTTCTTATCAGGGCCTCAGCGCTTATTATTAGGCTTTTAGTGGCCTCCCACCTTCCTCCTTGGACGCTTACTGAAGCGCAACTGCATCTGGCTTTTACGGGAGTCTGAACACGGCGCCGACACAGCACTATTAATCGGAACATTCATGAACCCAGCCTCATGATCAAATACTCAGTGAAGATACAATTTCTGACTAATCTATCCAGGCATCTCTATTCCATATATGAGACACTAATTGCCTTTGGCTCAATCCCAATTCTTGCGAGTCTCTGGGCTCTCATTTTCCTCGACCTGGCTGCTTTGGGCCCACCCCAGTGTACGGATGCAGGATCTGTCTCCCATTTCCAGTTTGTGACTGCTCTGAAGAAAACACCTCGCGACTCCTGCCTCTTCTTGAGTTCGCGTGGAATTACCGTTTCGCAGTTGCAACCAGTCACTGCAGATCTGGCAGCTTCTACTGCTTTGAGATGGTTTTTGTTGATGAACTCCCCAGGCGTTCTTTGAACATTCATAAAAGCGTCGTTTTCCGCTTTCAGTATGGCTTCAATGTCTGGAACCGTCTTGATGTAGCTAGAAATTGTTTCGTCAAAATCGATTGCCTGAATACTCTCCGGTGTGTTTCCTTGAACCATCTTAGCAGTCTTGATGTTGGTGAATACAGGAGCGAAACCACCATGGAGTCCAAGAGGTGTCCCGAGCTTCTGACGGAGGAACGTAGCTCGATACACATCCATATCCTTCCGCCGAAGTGCAAATACATAGGCTGCGCAGTTCTTACCGAGCAACCATGGCTTCTTAATGTTGTTACTCATTGGCAAGCTCGGATCATTTGCTTTCAGCTTCATAAATTCCGAACTTAGAGCCTGAATAGGCTTGCCCATCTTTGAAAGCGCATCATAGTAGTCCGTAGCCCCAGGATAAAGCTTTGAGGTATCGACGTTGCCATCAACTGGGAAACCAGTGTTGAATATTGCATTGTTGATAGCGCCCTCAAATTGGTTGAATGACTTGCCCGGTAAGTCTGTGATCTTAGTTTCCACCTTCATACTTGTAGGTCTTTCCGTATCTGGAGGGTTTGAATCTTGCTTAGGAGCCCACAAACTTGGTTCCTGTGTCAGTATGAACGCCTCAAAGAAGTGTAGGCTACTCACTATAGCAAAAATTCGTCTAAAGTGCAACGAGTCCTCGAAGAAATCTTGGTAACGCATCCCGGCGCAACCGTGTACTCGTAAGACGGGTCAAGGATCTTAGTTTGCTCTTCGCAAATATATGCGCTCCAGTACAGCATCCTTTGATTTTTCGTCTCAGCAAACGTCTTGTAAAGATCACTGCACCTACCGTTCGGCTATGCCACGCTCTCCGTAAGCGATGGCGGCTGGCAGTAGCTGTACCAAGATACATATACACGTGATGCTCAAGTGGTAACTACGCATGTTGGGCTCTACAAGAGTAGGACTGGCGAGCTGCTGATGGAGTTATGTTGCAATAGAAAGTGGGAAAGTATCAAAGACGAGAATGAACAGTATCCAGAAAGACGATCAGCCGAGGATGTCTCTCAAATCTCGATAGACATAGAAAGGGCGACCGGTATTAGAGGACGGTGAGCCAAAAAGGAAATTTTACTCTAAAGGCTTAGAGCCTCTACTGTGATGACTTATCTCGGCTACTCGGCTTCTTTCAATGTGTTGGTTGAAAAAGGGCTCATCTACATGTTTCAGGTCCAAGATGAAAAAGGCAGCTGAGCAGAAACAAATCTAAATTGAGTTTTAAACCTAGATGTTCAACCATAATCGGCCATGAAGCATCACCAACATGCATAAAAAAGGCATTGCTCTTCCGAGGCGAGTGGATCAGTCTGACCAACAAGAGGCTTAGGAATAAGCTTCCGGCCACGGGTCTCAGCGGGTAGTGGACAGTCCTTGTTAGGTTTTTTCTCAAGACCCCTGTAGCTAGTGCTCAGCTATCCGTATCTGGCCCATGATATCTGCAGGGACCTGCATCTTCGGCAAATACATGCCGTGTACGCGCTCGGAAAGAGCGCTCACAGGAAAACACGGCTCGGAGCATCGTGGGATCAACCCAGTTCTCAGGGGATTTCTGTTTGTTGGCTAACAAGGGTTTCAACTCTGGAGCTTGTCCTTGCCGATGACATGAGAAAGCGTAGAAGCTCGTATGAGTGTTGGTCGGGTTGAGTTGGAAAGGATGTGGATCGGGCTCATTGATTCTCTCGTGGTATAACATCTGCCTCAGAGTCTTGGAGACTTTGCTTCGTGGTACAGCTAAGCTTCAGATTTATTCTGATTGAATTATAGCCATTCCTCGTTGTATCATCTTTTGGCGTCTCAATATGCGGCGTATACTTGAGGCAATAGCCTTGGGCTTATTGTCTTGTGTCTTCGTTATCCTCGTTTCTGCAGAGGATGGCTTTGACTCTACACTTTCACCTTGCCCAGCATCCTGTGAGGGTGCTCCGGCGAATTGGACAGTCTACTCTTCAACTCAACGCTTGACTGTATGCGCTGAGCCGATGTTGCTGGACTTTGCAATCTTCAGTCCCCTCGATGACCCTTCTTCGGTGATCAAACTCAGAACATGTGCCGCAGGGGATAGCAGCAACTCTCAAGCTGCACCTCTGTCTTTATCGGTACCCTCGGCTGGGAAGCGAGCTATCGAAGACACCTTCAGTGACACGAGCTGCATCACAGCAGACGGTTCGGAGGTTGATCTTGAGTTGCTCATAAGCAGCTCAGAAAGCACCCTTTCATCAACCCATCTGGACTCCGCTTTGAGTACTCTCGAACAGTACATGTCGAACTCAACTCACTGTCAGACCAAGTTCCTCGTCGGGTATAGCCAAGGCGCTGTTGTTGCTATTCATAGTGGTGACGCTATCGACAATGGCCGTACCATACCCTCCATCTTGAATCAGGTCAAAAGCCATCTTGACTCATCTTCACCTTCGAATGCTATTGCCGAGCTTTGTGGCGATGACAGAAACGCTGACTATACCTTTGGTATCGCCATCGATACAACGGGGGATCTTGCTTCTGTTCAGAAAGCAGTTGCATCATGGAGCAACGGAACTTGCTTCGCTGCTGGACAACCTACAACCAAGCTGTCGGGTGTCAAAATCTTCGAGGCCCCTCTTATTTCCATTGGCCATGGAAATGCTACGAAGCGATCTGCCAGGAGCCACAAACACACCCATGGACATGCGCACTTACACAAACATGAGGCTCGAGCGACCTGCAAGGCCATCAGCGTGATCGGCGGTGACTCATGTGGTTCATTGGCCTCCAAGTGCGGCATTACAGCTGCCAACTTCTCGAAGTACAACCCTAACAAGAAGCTCTGTTCCACGTTACAACCTGGTCAAAGGGTATGTTGCACTGCCGGTAATCTACCCGACATCACCCCCAAGCCAGGTAAAGACGGAAGCTGTGCCAGTTACAACGTTCACGCCGGTGACTATTGTGCTTTGCTGGCCAACAGGAACGGTCTCACCGTTGAGCAGATCGAAAAGTTTAACGACAAGACCACTTGGGGCTGGAACGGCTGCAAGAGCCTCGCCGCTGGTATCAACATCTGCTTGAGTACAGGAACACCTCCTCTCCCAGCTCCCGTATCCAATGCAGTTTGTGGCCCTCTTAAACCTGGAACTACGGCTCCCAAGAAAGGCCAGAGCTTAGCGGATTTGAACCCTTGTCCATTGAACTCTTGCTGTGATGTTTGGGGACAATGCGGCATCACACCAGATTATTGTACGGCGGAGAAAGGGTTAACTGGCAATCCCGGCACGGCGCCTCCCAAGAAAAATGGCTGCGTATCCAACTGCGGCATTAACATCAAAAACAAGTAAGTCACCTTCAACTCCTGCCTATAGAAGCTAGTACACTAATACCGTTTGCAGTTCGGATAAGCCCAAAGACTTCATCAAGATCGCATACTATGAGTCGTGGAACTGGGATCGGCCTTGCCTCAATTATCGAGCCATCAATCTCGGTGGCACAACCTACACCCACGCCCATTGGGGCTTTGCTACGCTCGACAAAAGCTACAACGTTGTTGTCAATGACACCTACAAGCAGCTTGATGACTTCTTATCGCTGCCCAATAAGAAGATCCTCTCATTCGGAGGCTGGGGATACTCAACAGATCCGAAAACATTCGAGGCACTCAGGACAGCTATGAACCCAGCCAATGTTGACAAGTTTGTTGCCAACATCGCTTCCTACCTTAAGAAAGGTTGGGATGGTGTCGATATTGATTGGGAGTATCCCGGTGTGAGTCTGCAAACAGGTACTTTACAAACCCGGCGGCTAATCGCGTCCATAGGCTCCCGATATTCCTGGTATCCCACCAGGCCTGAAGACAGATGGCCCCAATTACCTGACCTTTTTACAGAAGCTACGCAAAGCTGTCGGGACATCAAAGAGCATCTCGATTGCTGCGCCTGCGTCTTATTGGTACCTCAAGGCATTTCCCATAGCGGATATGGCTAAAGAGGTTGACTATATTGTGTATATGACCTACGATCTTCACGGTAAGCATGCAGGACTGCAGCGAGGAGAAAGGCTAACTTCAATACTAGGTCAGTGGGATTACAAGAACATTTGGGCTCAGGATGGTTGCTCTGCTGGTAACTGTGTCCGTAGTCATGGTGAGTCTCACGCTCTTCTTAGCTCTCGCGCCTCAGACTGACATAAACTCACAGTCAACCTTACCGAAACTACCTACGCGCTTGCCATGAGTGGGTTCTTTGTCCTCTCCGTGTCTTCTCGTACTTACATATCCATAGTTACGAAGGCTGGTGTTTCTGCGAGTAAGATCAACGTCGGAGTCTCAAGCTACGGTCGTTCCTTTGGGCTTACAAGCCGCCCTGCTTGCCAGAAGTCACTGAGCGACAGTGGGTGCCACATCATGGGCCCAAAGTCTGGGGCAACGCCTGGTAATTGTACGCAAACGGCAGGCTACATCTCTAACGCCGAGATCGAAGAAATCATGGATCTTAATACTACAAGCGCCGGCGTCGATTACGCTTATGACAAAGCCAGTGACTCTGACACCCTCTTTTACGGCAACAATTGGGTGGCTTACATGTCCGATACCACGAAGAAGTCCAGGATTGCGCACTACCAAGGTCTGAACTTTGGTGGAACAGTTGACTGGGCTGTCGACTTGCAGCAGTTCACAGATGATGACCTGGACCCAGAAGGAGACGATGATCTACCTGACACAACACCTCTAGCAGCCTGCAGTGCCACTTACAGCACCTTCGAAGACCTTGATGCCCATGCCTCTAGTATTCCCCAGCACTGTGTTGCTCAGTACACCATCACCACCCTGAAGGCGCTACTGACTGAAACCCTCAACAACTACACCACACTGCTCAGCGATGGTTATGATAAGAAGTTTGGTATCTACTCTAAAGCGGTGGCGGGCAGTGCAAGCCAGTCGCTACTGGGATTCATCGACGACCACGGAAACGATTACGCGACTTGCACTGTTGCGGAGACTTCCATCTGCTGCAAGGCTTGTAATGCTGATAAGAAATCCGATTCATACTGTGATTATTGCTTCGATGGCAAATGTTATCACGAGTGCAATGTCCTCGGTTGCACTAACAAGCGGGACGATGTTCAGCCTTCTCAGGAGCTCATTGTCAAGACTGTGAATGAGTCTGAACCCTGCCCACCTAACTACAGCAAGCGTGGATACGGGCCCGACAACCCTTACGAGCAGACTGTCTACTGGACTTGGAAGAATTCTTCAGGTTTCTTCGCTGACCTCGAGTTGAATACTGGTATTCCCAAGTCCAAGACGAAGATGGGAAACTACGACAGGATGAACAGTTGCGCACCCTCAGCCAAGGCTGGTGATGACTGTTGGTCTATAGGCATGTATTACAACGTTCCTCTTATCAACGGCTACTCTGCTTCTGATGTTGCGAACCCCAAGGAGGTAGTCAGCAAAGGTCTCGATAAGATCAAGGGTCTTCCTTCGCAGATAGACCAGGTGTTGACTGCGCTGCAACTGGATGGCTACCTTGGTGACGATATGGAACTGATCGACTCCTTATCACTACCTATCTTGATGCTCGCCTCGGCTACGGAGAACATGGGAACAGTTGTTCAGATCGCAGACAAGATCACTGAGGAAGAACGTAAAGCCTTCATTCTAGCATTTCTTAGTGCAATCTTTCTCATCGTTCCTGTCATAGGAGAGGTGGTTGGCAGCGTTGCTGAACTGACAGATATTGGAACTGTCATGGCTCTTCTCGGCGCTGCCGGCAACTCGGCTGTGGACATCTATACAGTGGTTGACGATCCCAAGAATGCGCCGCTGGCAATATTCGACCTCATACTCGCCCCTCTTGCCATTGCCGACATTGCTACTATCACCAAGGTCGCAAATATTCGCCGTGGAATGAAGGACTCTGATATTGCCAAGCTGGGCGATCCTGTTAAGCGAAGGACGGATATCATTGATAAGGTCAAGGGTGTTTGTAGACCAGACTTAGAGTAGACGGCGCACTTAGGTCGATCTCTGAACCTCATTCTCACACTCCAGTATGAGTAATGCCTGCTAGATACAGCATATAGATAGAATAATGTAGACTTTAGTGATGAAGGAAATGGCAGCTATGTTCTCAATACTTCCCCACCTATCGGCTCAACTATTCCTATTATCCCCGACACCGAGTAACCTCTAGTAATAGACCATCTCTATTCGTAACAAGGCTATTCATATCTTCTTCTTTCACCCATTTCTCATTGAAGATGAACTTGACAGATGATAAGTTGGGAAACCGATCTGGGTAGATGAGAGTGTCCAGAAACTCCTCGAGCTGGCTGAGGATGTTTCTTCCACAGCTATGGATCTCCAGACACTCCAAGTATTCTGGAATACATTCAACAACTCTTGGGGCTTGAATAGATGCATCCCTCGTGTAACAATACCCTGTGCCATTACCTAGAAGCCCACAGATATTCTGAGACCCTAGAATAAGGCTTTTCGATTTGTGCATCTGTCGCAGCTCAACTCCCAGGTACAGACGTTCTCTTGTTCCGAAGTGGAGAGATCTAGTGCGACCAGCCTCAGCGAAATCAAGATGAAGATATTCCAGGCTATTTGCATGGGGCAATAGAGCTTCCATGACATCCCGTGCCTCCACTTCGAAGTCATCATACTCTTTTCTTTTCTTGATATCACAGGTATATGTGAACTTCCTAAGGTCCTTACAAGCCCCAATTAAAGAGTAAATGGCTCGAGGTACGCACCAACTATCCTGTAAGATGATTGATTCAACGTTCGAGCATCTCTCGTCCAATGGGTCTATGTCAAATTCATCCATTTGAGGGCTGTTTGCCTCAACGCATTCGTATGAACGAATACTAGGGATACGAAAAAGCCATTGTGCGTGGTTATAGAATGGGTCACGTCCTTCCCAGATAGCTTCCGCCTCATGCTTAACATTCTCCAACTTGGTAAGCAACTGGCAGGGAGGGTGTTTCACACGTTTTTTTCTGAACGCTCCGGTAGCAGCTACCAGAACATTGCTGAAACAACTTGGATTCCGAGGGTGGCCATATGTCAAAGCTTTGACCTCTGTGCAAACAGCAAGCAGAAGATCCACCGCGGCCTCTTCGATTCCTGTTTCCAAAGCCCAAATCCATTTGTCTCTCCAATGTGAAAGGTATCCTAATTCCTCAGAGAATATCTTGAGGATGAGTTCTTTATAGAAGACCATGTCATTGGCATCGATATGAACCGTTCCACAGCGATAGGTATCCGTCAGCCAATCATACAGTCTGATCGTGCGAACGTGTCGGGCAAGCTCTGGTTTGACGATCGAAACGTAGGAAAGAAACTGCACAATCCGGGAGCGAACCACAGAGCCTTTCTTCGGCAGTTCATCTCTTGGGATGTCGCAGAATGTTTGGACTGAGAAAGGCAGTGCAATTGCGTAGAGTTGTTTGCACGAAAATAGAAGTGAATGAACGGATTTGAAATCAGTCGAGTCAGCCAGAAGAGATATTATCTGACTCTGAATCTCTGGAGGAAGAGTTTGTAAGAAGGGCCTTTGGTTCGCCAAAGAAGTCATAGTTCTTGAACTTTTCAATGAGACTTGTGAAGCAAAGAGGACAGGGTGCAAAGAGACATTTTTATCATATGACGACCCCACATTAATCTTCGCTTGCAGAACCAACAACATTGCATAATAGCCGTGAATTGACCATTCTTCTTATAATTAAGTGAAGCCACGGCAAAAGATTTGGAACCAGAACGGTGTATGTGGAGCAACACCTGTACTTCTTCGTGATTAGCCTCAGTTGACGCGATTACGAGACAGATATAGCATCCTGAATGAATCTTATCTTATCTGATCGCTTCCCATGAAGGTGATTGGCAGGGATATCCCGCAGTGGATACTCAACGATCCCTCGGCTGTAAGATTGACATGAAAATTCATCAAAAAGCTCCCCCTTTACCAACCCAAAATACACTAGTCTCATTTAGTCACCGCATTCCAACGACAGCATCACGAACTTCTCACAGTTTCTTAACAAGATACACCCCGCCTTTCTTCAAAGCTCATTTACTCTATCTTGTAGCCTCATCTTATATAAGAAGTTCTTTGCCGACGATGACTACGAGCGAGGATCACGTAAGAGATGCAGAGCTACAATACCTTGTCAATCCTTTGAACGGCAGCCATTTGTCAGACGGAATTGACGGCTCAAGTCATGGTGATACTCTTTGCTTTAATCAAACTCGACAACTGACTGACCAGTACCAGACAATCGTCCACCTATTCCTGGATCAAGTTGCGAAATCTACACCTTCACCGACGAAGTCATCGTCCCCTCATCAGCACCAAAATCTCACCCCTATCTCCTCGTCAACATCGGCTCAGGCGTATCATTCTTCCAGGTCTCGGAAAACAACCAATGTCAGCGCATCTCAGGCTCTTCATTCGGCGGCTCGGCATTATGTGGTCTGCTACTTCTACTCACACGAGCCCGCACATACGAAGACATGCTTGAACAAGCTGAGAAGGGCAACAATGCCAATGTCGATAAACTGATTGGAGACATTTATGGAATGGACTATAACAGAATTGGCATGAAGATGACAGCCGTTGCTTCAACGCTCTGCAAAGCTTTTAGTCTCGAGCATAGACCTGATGCTGAAATCCAAGAGGCGGAAAGCCCCGTGCGAGACATCAAGTCATTTTCAGATGCGGATATCTGCCACTCCCTGGTCTTCGCAGTTTTTAACAACATCGGTCAACTTGCCACGCTGCATAGTCGAATTCATGGAAACCCGGATATCTACTTCACTGGACCTTATGTGCAAAACTGCCAACTGCTCATCAGGACCTTGTGCATTGCAGTGCGCTATTATTCACAAGGAGAGAAGAAGGCACATGTTGTTGTCAATCAAGGCGACTCGGCTGCTTAAAGATTTGGAAAACAAGAATGGCATGTGGGACATCATCAGCATAGATAAGCGAGCTAGATCATTATCGAAATTTGTAAGGTTATATGTACATGATATCCTCTTCCCCATTCATATGTAGTTCTCTCAGCCCGATGCCCGCAGACAATATCTTCACCTCCCTATTTCAACAGGCCTATCAGGCCTCAAGGTCCTCGAGGCGTTGAGTATCTCCTCAAGCTCCTTCCCATCCGCCATCCTGTTCCGTCTATGCTCAGTTCCCTTTTGTAGATGCTCCCGCAGCTTTGCCCGAGTGTCATACTTCTTGTTATCGCAATCAGGGCAGCGATAAACCACATCCACTGCGAATCGCTCCCACTGTTCTGTCGCAGCGCGTTGACGTCTTACCTCAACTGCTTTCTTCGCGATAGAGGTGATGTACTCACTTACTCTAGGTCCGGCCAAATAGCGTTTTGTTTGCTCTTCGATAAACTTGAGCGTTTCTGCGCCAGTGTTTGAAGGGCGCCAGTCATCAAGAGGGATGGTATGAAGGTCGCCTTCCACGTTGAGCCTGTATAAGTGGTGTGTCAAGCCGATCGCTCTGCAGTGGCCTCGCCACCCATTAGTGCCATTCATGCCTTCGCAGTCAACCATCCAGTTCTTCCATTCTTTCCCTATCTCGATATACTTCTTCAAGAACTGCTTGCGTCTCACGTCATCTCTGGTCGCAGCCCTTCTCAGAGATTTTATCTCGCCATTGGCCTCTTTGGGAGCACCGTTTTTCTGAGCATCGCTAGAAACTTTCACACCTGTTCCAATGCTGACGAACAGAGCTGGAACTAGGCCATGAAGATTATGAATCTCTCGAATGGCAATCAACGATGGATTGTTGGCTACCATACCACCGTCGAGGAACTTTCTTCCTATGATCTTGATAGACTCAAAGTACCTTGGTGCAGCAGTGGTCGCTCGAGCTACTTCCCATATCGCAGTGGTATGAGCAGGCCCCGCATTAGAAGGATTCCAGAGATTTGAGTCGTGTGCCTTGGGACTAAAGTCATTGTCATAACTTCTCCAGACGAACTCTTTGCTAACGCCGCCTTCTTTGTTAATAGCCCAAGAGATGGCGATACTATGTAATCGTTAGCAGATTCGGAATGGATCAAGCTGTATAGGGGCCTTACGTTCTGGTTCGGTCTTCTCTGTACTTCAATGGTTCTGTTTCTGCCTCGCTAGGGAAGCAAATTCTTTCTGGTGAGTCTTGTCGAAGAGAATCTCGTCGAAGAGTCTGGTAGACAACCTCTTGGAACACTGCACGTGTCTTCCGACATGAAAACTTTGCTCTGGGATACCAAAGAAATGAACGCTCATGAAACCACCTAGGTTTACCAAATACGGCATTTCCGAATGCTTTGTATGTGTCCAAGGCTTCGTCAACTGACATACGCAGTCTTCCTAGCATGATGCTACTAAGGCTAATTGGGATCAGTCTTGGACTTTGTAAAGAATAGGTTCTCACAACTTACCCACCAGTTGAAGTCCCAGCGACGTAGTCGAAGTAGTGACAAGGAAGATACCCATCAACTCTTTCTGACTCTGGGTTATCTTCATTAGCGTTTTGCTCGCGGTTCCCCATCCAGGGGTAGTAGCTGCTCTTATAGGCTGGATCGTCATGCTTGCGCTCCAATTCCCGTATTCGAGTCATTATGCGCTTCAACACCAAAAGACTTGCGTACCCACGGACACCGCCGCCATCTGCAACACAGCTGTAAGTGAATGGCTCGAGAAAGTGGAGATGAATTGTTACCGAATGTCAAAATTGTCTTTTGAGCCCAAGGACCCTCCTCATCTGAGATGTGCTCAGGTCCGCGAATAGGAATTGAAGGATCGATATCCGCGCTACTCGCTCCACTGACTTGAGGATGTAGCATCCGAGAAGTCTCGGGCGGTGAAGTGGCCATATCGTTTGAACTTTCAGGAATGAAGAAATGCAAAACAAAGGATTGTGTGATGACTGTGAGAGCCTTGTCCTATCTCACGACAGAATGGGGGTAATCTAACGCAGAACCCATGGTGTCATTTTATGCCTCGCTAAACGAGGCTCTGAGAGCGCTTCAGAATCGGGCGCTTGATGGTGTGCAAGGCAGCCTGCTGCAGAGACTGCCCATCCTGTACGACGGTGATATCGCCCCCATGCTTCCAAATATGATAGCAACCTGTTCAGTCTGGTAAAGGGGGCGGTGATCCGATACGTAACGTCCTGAAAACCTGCATTGCCTTCTTCAGGTGATATGCCTGGGTCTAAAGACCAAAAGTGAGTCAGTGCAGCACTACAGGACCAGAAGAAATAGCTACTTGCTTCGATAACCCGTTGATTCCATATAGTGTCAAAACCTAACAACCTTCACTAGCGATAATTCATTCTCCAGGGAAGTTTGGAAGTCAAAAAGAGGTTCTAGGCGCCGGGCTACGCCGGGCAAAGCCACTGTAACGATATACGCGCGGTCAATGAATGGCTTGAAATATTGGCTGCTGTGTAACCAAACCTCACCCAATAATCCTGCACAACCTCCGTCAGTCCACTGGCCTGGCCACTCTCTTCATTGTGTTTTTGTTTTCATTGGGCTCACTGTCCTTGCGAATTCCAGCACATCTGCAACAACTTTCAGCTGAAGTCTCATGGCTTAATAAATGGCGATTATTGCTTATGACATTGACGACACATTCCACGCGGATGGACATCCTGTTCTAATGGGGTCATTCGGTTCGCCACCAAGCCTGTCATCATGCATACACCGGTTATGGAAATGGGATAAAGGTGCAGCTGACCAAGGATCTCGCCGGCTGACTTGCATCGTCGGATGAACTGCTATCTTCAACGATCCTGGTTAAATGTTACATTTATTACATACGAACAGTCCGTCTCCCCGAAAGATGTCTAAAAACCATGTAATGTCCGAAAATACCCAAAGTGGCACACGCAGCCCGCTGCCAAATCTGCAAATAACATTGGAAATAATTGCATTCTCCCGTAATCATCACACCAAGCCATAGGCCCCTGCTGACCATCCTTATGCATTCACGACGTAGAGCTGAGGCCCATCCCCGAGGAGTCTATGCAGGTTGTACCGGACCCCCATGCTCCAGAGATTGACCTCCGCGATGAACTCCTTCGTATTGTCCGATCGAGGGATGTAGACTGGGACATTGTTCTTCAGTCGGGGAATGTCGACCGCGAAATCTTCTTTGCCTGTCGATTTGTTAGCAAGGAGCTGTCGCCGACTGATCACCATACCTTCAACATCAGCTTTGTCAACCGGTCGGACTTGGTCTGACTTCATGTCGAGCACTGCGACTGGATTACCATGATACCCCATACCAGCAGCTCTGGGACGAAGAGAGGATACAGGCTTGGAGATACTGGATCGAGTGGACATTGGTCGTTTCTTTGCTTTGGCGCCTCAGGCCCTGATGGAAAGGATTTTATTTTGTCTTGACAGATGATGCCTTCCAGAGCCTTCTTTGTGAAAAGCGGGGGAAGCGCTATACAAATAGGAGTTCTGTTGTTTAAGACATCGGCGCCGATCGGAGCGTGAGAGTGGCGTTGTTCTATGGTGACCGTGTGTGATTGCCAAACATCTGACATACCGTTACTCCTTCAATTCGACAAGCAAGATTTTACATTTCGGGCACTGGCATTTTACCGCCGCCTGATGGATGCATTCAGTTCTCGCAATTGCGAGTCCTGAGTCAAGTTGGGGGCCGTAATGTGACCAAGTAAGGCAGAATTATGACTTGTGTAACCCACCTTTGTGTCTCATTTGCTGGAGATAGGACTACTCAAGAAACCCGCCCCGCGCAAAGGTCATCGACGTTTGGGGTCTGGTGAGTTCAGCCGCACCAGCCGTTCCCTGATCCTTGGCAATCTTGTCGCAATTTCATATGCAGGGAGCCATTTTCGTTGTTCGAGTCCTGCGAGGCACTGCTGAGGCCATTTTATTGCTGACTTGTACGACTGTGATAGCGCCACGGCAATTACTGGAATTTGGCATTCTTCTTCTGGGAAGACCAGAACCACTTGATCATAACATTGGTTTTGAAGGCGATTTCTAGGTCGTATATGCTCGAAATCCACGTCACCTTTTCGCCTTTGTTTTTGGTAGGCATCCCATAGCCGAACGTGGGCTAATCTTGCTATACCACGTCGATCTAAAGGCACAAAACTTCTAGCCCAATGACTCAAGCACTTGGGAGTCATAGTTGCGGCTATGCAATGACTGGCAAAAGATTGAAAGAGGTCAGAGTGTTATTCGGGCCATTTTGCCAGTCCTATCACCCAATTGGTCACGGGTCGAATACAGATCTGAAGCGCGTTCAACTGCGTGTTGCTGCTACCAGTATCTGCCAGGACTTTTACCTTGACTAATCATTTTATATTTGATTGCAGTATTGCCAAGTAGACCATCGGAAACGGGGGCCTTCAAAAGGAAGCATAATGTCGCATGTGATGTCACAGAAGAGTTTCAAGTACACGTTTGAAGATTAATATTGCTTGAATAAGTATAGATATTATGACTAGAAAATATTATGAATATGTGAGCCAACCGTGCCAAGCATTCCTCATGCGCTCCGCCCTGTCAACTGTTAAGTATGCAGAGTTCGCAAGTCTCTGCTGCAACTCCTTGAACTTGGCGGTAGGCGCCCCCTTCTCAAACAACATATCCAACTCAAGGTACGATAGACCCTTGGTCTCAGGTAGACGGAAGTAACAGTAGACGAGACAAAGGAGAGATGTACCAGCGTAGACGAAGCATGATTTTCCTTGCATGTTCCAAGCGGTAGGGTTAAGCATCTGAGGAACGATGACGTTGTTGACGATCATGAAGATGTTGTAGACAACACGAGCCAAAGCGATAGTCTTAACACGAAGACGGGTAGAAGGGATCTCGGCGACGATGACATAGCATGTTGGGCCGATGCTCAGGTTATATAAGAAGGTTGTTGTGATGAGAATGGCACCGAGGGACCAGTTGAGACCCTTTTGACCATCAAGAACGACTGAGAGAATACCACCAAGTGTAAGCATAAAGACAGCAGCGGCAAGGCCAGTGAGGTACAGCTTGCGACGGCCGATATGAGATAGAAGGAACCAAGAGATCATGCCTCCAACCAAGGCCATACCATACATGCCAGTGGACAGACTGAAGGATTTGGACGAGTCGAAGCCGGCCTGCTCAAGGAAGTAAGGAGCGTAACCAGTCAAAATCCAACCGCACAGAGCCTGGACAGACCAAACCATGCAGCAAATCTCAGTTCGTCGAAGGTTGGCGCCCTTGAACAAGTCAAGATAGCTTGAACCGCCGTAGTTGAGCTTACGTTCAATACGGTTAGTATGCTCCATGACAGCAATGGTGTCGTCGATATCGAGCTGAGACTGCTTGGTCAAGCGCTGCAGAGCATGGCGCGCTTCGACCTTGCGCTCACGACGGATGAGCCACCATGGACTTTCGGGGGCAAAGATAATGCCGATGAGGAGAGGGATGGCGAAGGCCCATTGAAGGGCAAAGGGGATACGGTAAGACCACTCTGAGTTGTTGTGGACGAGAGACTTGAGGATACCGGTACCGAGAAGTTGGCCGATGACCCAGCACATGTTGGTCATGCTGAGAAGACAGGCACGGATGGCTGAGGGGACAACCTCGGCGGCGTATGTAGCTGCGAGTGTTTGGATGACACCCCATGAGATACCTGAGTGATGGTCAGTCTTGTGTATGAAAGTGGATGATCATTGAGATGCGATAAGTGTATGAAGGGAAAGATGAGTGAGAGACATGGACATACCACAAAGAGCCTGAGAAGCCACCAACACGCCGATGTCGTGAGCAAAAAACGCCGGGAAGACAGCAAGACACATCCAAGCAAGACTAATCAACATCATCTTCTTATATCCAATGCTGTACGTAACCCAACCATGAAGCAAGAGACCAAGGACCTCACACGCAATAGCCGAGACCTGAAGCGCCGTCTGCCATAGCGGCGAGATCTCATAAATCGGTCCATTCGGCGTATCAAACTCCTCTCCATAGCGTCGTCGAAATGCAGGAAATGCGACAAATCCAGCGACAAGACTCTTATCGTACCCCTCCATGACAACAGTGAGGAACAGCAGCAGCGACCAGAAGATTGCTTTGGGGAATTGCTTGCAGCATCCAAAGATGGTCATCTCCTTCTCATTATTCAGCGCGCGACGGACCTTCTCGCCCGTGTCGTCGGAGCTGTGCGACCCACGGGGAAGCCATAGTACCTCGATGGCATTCTTGTTAGGGTGATTGTCTGGTAGGTCAAACGTCGGGTCTGGGATGGGAGGGTTGGTGTGTTGGTTTGGATCGTGTACTTTTGTCTCGATCTCGGTGACACGGAGGATGCCGGACTTTGCTTGGACTGGCAGCAGGACTATCTCGTCCTTGCTGCTACCATTGTCCGAGGCTGCTTTACCAGAGCCGAACATGGTGTCTTGACTATTTTAGAGAGGAAAAGATGAGATGGTTCAGAGGAAAGGAATGGATGCCTTTCGGCGGAGTCATGAATGGATGATCGGCATGGTCCTTGGGGTTACATCCTAACAACGGGCCCTGACATGACATATATAGGATCGGCGCTGTCGAGTCCAGTCCAGCTCAGTGGCCCCCTCCCCCTCGCTTGGGTATTTTCGTTGCAGTGCATCAATCAGTTTGAACGTCGACTCGACTGGGGAAAGTGAATCAAGGACCCATGCACCCCAGGTTCTGGTCGCTTGCAGCTCTGCTTTCTATCACGGCCTCACTCTCGGCGTTTCTCACATTTTGGCGGCTTGCGGAGGTGGATACCGTGCTTCAAATACTGGAGAAAAAAGTCGGATGAGTGAGGGTACGCTAGCTAGCTGGGCATTTGCCCTATTGGGTCTAAACATCCGGTCAATTTGCGGGTGAGCGTTGCAAAAACTCTGAGAAATGAAAGAAGGCATTCAAGGTTGCAGACATGTCTTTTCCACGTGGTATTCCAGAAGCTTTGACAACAAACGGCGATCTTCATGATGCGGCTCAAGATGGAGGCCGTTTGAGACTGATTAAAAATGCCGATCTGGGAACGGGGACTGGGGGGAGCTACCTGCACGTTGGTTTGTCTTACCTGCTTTGACTCGACGTGCAAGGGATCCTAGATGAGCAGTTGGGTGGTTAATTGTGTGCCCAAACAGTCATCATCCTTCACGTCACAGCAAGTGAGACTAGGAGCTTTCTAGTGTCTGCCACGAAGTCTGGGTTCCTACCTGTTCCGGCTACTCGTGTGTCATCCAGGGCAATTCTTTAGGTAAGAACTAAAACCAAAGTAAATTATACGTACAGTAGTAAAGCCTCGTTTGAACAAATCTCCAGACTTTAGTTTGCGCCGCGAGTTTTTCTCGCACCAACGCCCGCGTCTCACCATCAGAGTCACTAAAGAAAAATGCGTGGCCGATTTTAGCCGGATCCACTCTTCTCCATGGGGAACTCGTGCGGGGATTGGCTCGGAAGTAGGGAAGTCCTTTCTAGCGCTGGCCCCTTTATTACGTATTGGGACTTTGTGGCTGCTGTCGTTGGGATTTCTCCTTGGAACAACAGCTCCGGGAGGACTTATTAGGCCAAGATCAACCTTACTCGTGTTCTTCGCGACGATGATCGGATGAGTAGCTAGTAGAATGAATAGTTCAGGGCCTAGACGAGGAATGGGCTCTTGGATCATAAGGCTGAGTGTTTGCTTTTGATTTCCATTCCGTGCCTGTTTTACCCCTTTCACCTAATACCCCTGCGTCTTGTCATGTCATGCACACTCCAGCTGAAGGACTAAGCTCAATCTAACAGGTAAGCCAGGGGTAAGTTGCAAGCTTGACTGACTCTCTTCAAAATTGACCTGCTTCATCCGAGGTTAGACGACGACATATGATATCCACCGCTGCCCCCCTTTTAAGCCCATTCATCTTCCCCGAGTCTAGTATCACTCTGGTTTCCAATATTCTCCGTAGCTTTTTCAGCTTTTAGCTCTCGTGACATAGAGTCCAAGCACAGGTAGGGTAATTTGATCACCCGGGTATTTTGGTTAAACAAGATGCCAAATCGAGTAACGGCTCCGAGTCACTGCTTAAGCTATGAGTTTTGGTTGTCTAAGGAGTGATCTGACATCAATTCTCTGCGGGCGGACTAACCGTCAACAGGGTATGTTGCCGCCTCGCCGGGCGTCTGGCACTGACGATCCTCGGATTCTATCGGCTCCGTCGGGAAAGGACCCGCATAATGTCCTGCATACGCTGATTCACGGTACCTTCATGTGATTCTGCCCAGAAATTCAGTGCAAGTGATTACCTAAGGATTGTCACGTCAATGAAAAGCCCTAGATCACAATGGACGTCCTTGTTGTCACGTATTCTATGCATGTTCTATGTACAGCACACAAACCAAGCCCGCTGAGGTTTTTGAGTTCCGCTACTGCAGGTTCCTCTACTGGGATTGGTGACGCAATGTGACGAGCCGTTGAACGGCGTGATGGATTGCATCCTTCTTCGGTGCGCCCCCGGTCGATATTCAACCTGATATCATCCTTTCACGACCTTCTCCTGACTTTCTAGCCTTTGGCTTGCAACTAGCATACGACAATGACGGTGGACAATTTTGTCAATTGCAGCACTACCCTGTAGCTTCAGGCGATGTGAATAATATGTGCTAAATGCTATACGGCTCCTGCTCTGGCATGACTCGAACAATGCCAAGAAACTTCTGGCGCGAATGAATGTTGCAGTGTCGAATGCGTCTAATCAAACTCTATTTATCGTTCCGCTGATAGCTCCCGCTCGTGATTGATGCACATGGACAGCTTTACATCTTGATTGATTACTGTACGCAAAATCATAACTACCGAACGAGTACCTTGTCAAATTGTAGAGATCGGCAGTATTCTAGTTAATAACTGGCTTTTAAAGTTTCACCAAGAAAAAAGAAACGTTTTTAATCTTAGTTGCGATTATTGTGTTATTATGACTTATTAATGCTTATGCTGTACAGTCGCTCTGCGTTGTCGCAATTGCACGCATGTCAAATAAATAACTAAATGCAAGTTATAATACTACCCCGGATCCCCCGGGTTTCGTCTCCTCATTTCTATTTTAATTGAGAATCGATGGCTGAATGACGTGGTGCTAGTGGTGTCGCTGGTATTCGGCCCTTCTTGGGCCAATATTGAGGGGAAATAGAGTTGGTGATGGAACCGGGGGTGGCTAACGCGGGAGACGCACCTTCAGAACGAGGAGGCGGGGAGACTATTGAATCTGGGGTTGATGTGATTGGGAAAAGAGGTTATGGTGTTGAGCACGGTTATGAATCGGCGCGAATAGTAATCATGAAGAAAAGTCATGAGGTTATAGTGACTGAGAAAACGCTCGACGCGACAAGCGCCAGAGTTCGATGTTATCGATAAGGATAATGTTATCAGTGATGACTTGATGATAATGTAATAACACAAGCAGCATTCAAAGCCGTATGTCATTTCATCAATATCTGTGAGGCCGATAGGTAATTTAATGTATTACGGAGCACTGCCATTCATTTCCAAAGAATCACGCAGCCGGTGGACCTAGGCAGTGCATTGCTCTACCCTACAGTTTTACAAAGAAAATCCTATCCCGTGATGCCCAGTCGTTTTATGTATTGTGAACAATGAAAGTTATGGGGCGTAATCGAACACTGTGAGCTCCCTTCAAGCGCGGAAGCGAATCAGTGCCGCCACAGAAAACTGTCATGCTCTCGATACTACGATATGGCTTGAAACACCACGATGTGCATCAAGAGGCGCTTTGCTTCTTAGTCGTGTTTGACCGTATACGTCGGGTTTAGGGAAGTCAATCACTGAGTCTCGTAGTCTTACTATATAAATCGCTTATACGACTGCTGGCTGTCTCAAACATAACCCCAACAAACTATAATTCTCTACATGCAATATGAGTTATATTCATGCGCCATATATATCGCCTTATGGCCCCCCAGAAGAGAGTGGTATCAGACCACCCGATGGTTGGAATGGGGAGCCAGCAACTCAAGCTAACCCAGTCGGCCCGCAATATAGCGACCCAAGCCCCAGTAGTGCTTATGCCTACCGTAGCTCTTCACGTCCCAATCCGTTCTCTAGGCTAGGACCATCTTCCGGCACGGAAAGTCGTGTTGTAGATCAGCAGCTGAGATATCCGTTTCCCGAACATGATGATGATGCCTGGTTACAGAATGATGGAGACCTTGCAGGTTGGACCTATGATAGCAAACCATATGGTGAACCATCAAGCTACAATGCGAACAATCAGCAGCATGCCCCGTACATACATCTTTCTGAGCTCGAATTATCTTCCGGAAATGAACCTCAAGGCTTACAAGCATTTGATGAGTTTTGGACTGATCAATACAGTGCTCCAGGAATCGACAACAGTTTGAACATCACTGCACCGGCCGTAGAATATCGACAATGGGGACAGAGGAGAAATGCACCTCTACAAGTATATTGCATCAATTGTAGAACACCTCTGCCCACATTCGGGATACGCTGTCACGAGTGTGAGCATCGCCGACAAAGTAACCCTCACGCTCTTCCACTAGAGTTTTGCCTAACATGCGCAGCCGACGTCAACGATCCTGGCAATCTGATGTGTCCAGACCATATGAACACCAGACAAGCCTTCAACGACTATGAAAAGGCAATTCTTGAGGAAAATCATATTTGTAACAATTGCTATAAACGAGATGCTGGCTCTCTTATGCGATGTGGAGTTTGCTATGGACAGGTTCGCAACCCAAGGCATCGTTTCAGGCAACTAGGGCTGTGTCGGTGTGGAAGGGAGCTGATGCCTGGGTATGGCCAGTGTCGGCGGTGTTCTGATCATTCGAGGGCGGCGGAGAGGAGAAGAAGAAGAGAGGCAGAAAGATGAAGAGAATTGAAAGGTTAATCAAGGAAAGGCCCCGCTCGGTAGTATACATTAAATAAGCTCGTTCAATACTTCTTTAAGAAGGACTTCTCACAGCTGTCTCGTCATTTCAAGTCATGATTGTAGACATGGTTGTTTCATGTCAAGGTGAAGTGTAGAAGGATATACTTGAACCATGTCTATCGATAAAGCCGGATCCTTCTTGCGGCGAACAAAAGGAAGGGGGGCACAAGACGGATTGGATTGAGATTCTGATCAATAAAATGCTGATGTCGTAAGAGGGCTCATGAGAAACCCCTGGCTGGCGAAAGGCCACCAAGCTTAATTGCAACAGATAATAAGCACTGTAAGACTATGCCAGGCTCTTCACTTACGGTAATTACATTTCACAGCAGAATATCCATCAATGATAGGCCGATCAAGAACAGTCGATGCTCATCACTATGGCGATAGCCCTGATATACTGTCTCTGTAGGGACACGGAATCAGAAGCTCAGAAAGCTCAGCTTGTGTGTCAAACAACTGCTGTTCATGTCTTGCGACAGTGAGGTAGAGCGCTTCAACGACCATTTCACGGATACGCGGAGAGAAACCGAGTGCATCACAGCTAGCTCTGTAGGTGTCAGGAATGAGCGAAGTAAGGAGTGTTTGCGATATATATAACAGTGAATACCCGGACCTGAACGGGTGCATCAAACACAACACAATAAACGCAATCAACACCCAGACCACTATTCTTCACATAAACGCTTGACGTCACCATCAAATACAACATCAAAACAATGTCATACAACAATGATGAGCAAGCTCGCCGGGCTCAGGCTGCCCAGAACGCTCAGCGGGCTAGCAACCGCAGTCAGCCACAAAACACTTATCCCTACCAAACCGGCACCTTCTCGAATCCAGATGAGCCCATAATTCACACAGTAGAAGAGCCTTCAATGAATCTTTTGAACAGTCCTAGCAGTCATTCTATACCCGGGCTGCCACATAACCCAGCTCCTCTACCGATGAGGTATCAGAATCCCGCTCGACAACAAGATTTGCGTAGGACAGCTTTGGTAAACCAGACTTATAATCAGGGGCAAAGCTCTCGTGGACCCCCAAATGTCGATTATAGTGCACAGCCTCGCAGCTACTATGGACAAGCCCCTCAAAATCCGAGATCTGGACCCGGTGACAGCTCTCGAGAACCTCAAGATGTCGGTTATGGAGCACAGCCTCCCAGCTACTATGGACAAGCCCCTCCGAACTCGAGAGCTAGACCCAGTGGCAGTCAAGCAGCTCAAACGCACCGACTTGGATCTATGTCCAATCCTATCGTTTACGAAGGCCCCTCAGCCAACGAGGTTGAACAACGGGAGAGGAGAAGAAAGGATGAAGAAGAAAGAAAAGCACACGGGATATGCCCGCAAGCATCATGCCGTAACCTTGTTGTCCCAGGAAAGGCAAAATGTGAGGAACACCTGGAAGCGAATAGACAACGTCGAGGTGCGTATCGAGAGAAGAAAAGAGCAGAAGGCAAATGCTATCAAAGTGGATGTGACGAGCCTGCTGTGGCTGCTGGTGAAAGATGTCAAAAATGCATCGATGCTTCTCGGGCTTATCGTCAAGCAAGAAAGTAGTTCGGGGTATGGTTAGTCCTGATGGTAAGATTTTAGGAATGTCTTTAGGCACCAGGGGCATCTCTTCAATGGTCTTCATTGCCCCTTAATTAGATCAGCTAGTTTCACGACGAATAGAAGACTTAATCGTTGTAAAAGTGTGAGGAACTGGAGTGAGACGCATGATTAGCATCAGCTATCAGGCCTATGTACTGAAAATAACACTCTCAACAACACAGTTCAGTCAACATACAAACTGCCCACACGATTTCATAGTGTGAAGATTTCACTGGTGATATCTCCAACAATAGCTTCATGCCGCCATGTTAGTGAATACTGCTGAGCATCAGAAAAATCTGGCGGAAGGTTTGTCACTGTAGGCAAAGCCGAGTCAGGGGAAATGAAGTGACGTGCTTGAATAAGAGCAGTCTACTAACAGTTAATCACCATTGAAAGTCTCCAAGCACCTGACCGGTCAGGCCTTGACTGTGGCAAGTAGTTACCTGGGCGAGTTTTGCCTACGAAGTACAGCAGGAAAAAGGTATGTATGCTCACAGACGGTGCACTTGAAATATTGGGACAGGAGCATTCTACTATTAATATATATTCCTTACTAGGAAACAAGACTTTTCGCTCAATTCCCACCTCAAAAACATATCGCCAGAAGAATGGAGGACTTTAACATCTCCAACGAAGGATATGACAGCGGCCCAAACAGCCAAGACAAGGGCAAGGGGAAAGAGAGGGAAATACTCAATAGACTTCCCAATCCTCCGCAGCCGAACCAAAACTACCCGCACCGCAAATGTCATCCTGATGGCCTTCTCAGTGATCACAAATGATAACGCCGATAATCCTGGTACGTCTCATCATACACCAGCGCCCGCCCACTACCCCGTTCTGGTACATTCTAACTCTAGTCCCAGAACGCTTTTGCCTATGGTGCACGCGAGTTCTGTCACGTCTCTTCTCCAGACCAACTTGTGATAGTCATGAAAGGGCCCTCCGCTTTCAAGCAAGTGGGGAGATGAAGCATCCACCAAACCTTTACTGCATTGTGCCAAAGGCATTATGTATCCTGCAATCGTGTGGAGAGAGCACGACGAGAAACAAGACTCTCTGAGAGGCTTTAAGATCAATAAGGAGATAAAGTTTTAAAGAACTTGATACTACTATATTGGCTATATTAATAAAGATAGTGGAAGTATGCAGTCACAGATGCAAGATACTGGTAGACGAGATGGCGACACTAATCAGAAGGCCCGGGCTAGATAACGATCCACTTTCTTAAAACTCTACAGACTTCCAATGGGATAAAACGAATATAATCTGTCAGGCAATGACCTTTTGATACCCACCCAGCCTTGAACAAGGACCCAAGTCCACGTTCATCAAGGACTCAGAGACCCATGAGCAATGGTAGCCATCCAGTAATTTACTCATGGGACAATCCTCCTTGGAGGACATCAGGTACCCCAATGTTCATCCCTGGTAAGTAATAGTACTAACCGCCTAGGGACCGCCAGGCTCACCGGCGGAGGTATCCAGCCACCTGTCGCCAATAGCGCGAACATACTGGCGTCCAAACACGCAGTAATAGTTTCCCCGCCTGTTCTGTGCATTGGGTGACCAGATAATGATGTGCCCGCCGACAGGCTGCCATGAATTAGTACACGAGTTGTAGATACCCTGTTGGACAGTATAGGCCGTCTGGGCCTGCTTCTTCCAAACGGCGAACCAGTCTCGAGGGTTACCCCAACACTCGTAATTGTTACCAGTGTCGATAGTCTGGACAACGCTGAAACCGGCACTGATCCATGAGACAGCGGCGTTGGCGCTCCAGCCAATCGAAAAGGACCGCGACTCGAATCTACCTGCAACGCATTGATTGTTTGCAGGGCACTCCATGGCTTCCTATATAATGTGTCAGTATAGAATTTCAAAAAGAACGACAAGACACTGTTAAACCTACACTGAGCTGGATATGCAATGGATTCTGGTGGGGATTGCCGTTGCCGACCGGACGGGTTTGGGTAACCCAATTACCACAGCCTGTCTGGCGCTTAGAGAGGCCGGCCGTCTTGACAGCATCGTCAATCTCTTCCTGAGACAGCTCGGGGACTTGGCTCAGTACGTCAGAAGGGATCTCCCCGTCGACCTTGCCCTCGAAGACGTCCATAGCTTTGGAGATTTTGAGTGACCCATCGGGGAAGCACTCTCGTAAGGACCGCTTGGCAAGAGGCTTGAGGTCCACACCAAGTCCCTTGACAGGCACGACGCAGTTAACAACCAGCTCGTCCTCGGCAGCAATTCGTCCGCAGGCAATGGAGCCAGCGTCGCCGTCGCCGATGCGGTAAGTATTGTCACCGACTGTCACGTTACCAGCGCCGTTCTCGCTCACAGAGAATGAGATGGCGTGCTTGACAAAAGCACCATCGGTGAGAGCGTTGGTACACGACTTGCCCAGGACCTCGGTCTGCTCGTTGTTCCAGACGGTGATGGCAGACTTGGAGTTGACGAGGTCGCGCTCAAGGACCAGGTGGAGGTTCTGCTCCGCAGCAGAAGCTGTGAGGACGAGTGGCGCGGTGACTAGGCTGAGCTTTGTGAACTTCATGTTGGACGATCGGAAAGCGAGAGGATGAAGGGCTGGGAGATAGGAGAGAGATGCCTTGGGATGATGAAAAAAGTCTCTCTTGAGCGGGAAGACATCACTTCTTATAGATTTCGTCCAGCCGTTCGTAGTCCTCTAGTCTCTCCTTTTCCTGTATGGGTATAACTTTGCCGCCGAATCACCGGTCGCTAAAAGGCGCGTCCGTCGTCGGATGAGTCGTTTTCCACGATGACTTTCCGGCTCTGGCCATAGTATTCTTCTGTAATAACGGTTCTTTGTAGTATTGGGGGCCAAATGAGTAGAACCTTGACTCGTATTACGAAATGAGAAGTCCAAAAAGATCTAGACAACGTTACGAGGGGTACTGCTTGTGGATACTATTGACTGACCGCTGGGCCTTGACGCATAAGTGCGACTGTGCGAGGCATTTGATATCCCAATAGAGCAGGTTCTTTAACAATGCTTAAAGACGTTACCCAAAACTATTCTACAGTCTTGGCGTCTGACGGTCATAAGACCAGATAGACAAGGTTCATTACTATTAAGGTCTTGGCAATCTAGATCTAGATTTGTCTAAGTCAGCGGGTAGATTAGATAAGGTCGCGTAGATTGACACCCTGTTGGCGATAAGAAATGACTCAGTCTAATTGGGCAACTTAAATTTAAGATTCTTCCGAGACGGGGAGTCCCATCCTTGTCGACGTTGCCGGCGAGAGATTATCTCGGTGCTCACGCGTGCGTTGGCTACAAAAGTCCCGCGTTTGGGCAGGATCTGAAGGAGGCGATACCAGATGAAGTTGATATCTACTTTAATAATGTCGGTGGAGCGGTTTTGGATGGTGTTCTTACAAGGATGATCAAGTTCAGAACGATTGCAGCTTGTGGGACTGTCAGTATACAATTCGGATAAGCCGACTATGTTGAAGAATTGGTTCGAGATCATCTCGCAGAGATTGACGCTCGAGGGTTTCTTTCTCTTTTGATCGTGATGGCGGGCAAATGATTCGTTACTTAGGTTCCTATCATATCAGCTTTATGCTGTAGCCATTGGTCAGTCATCGTGGTATCGATGTCTAAGTTGTGGGCTGGAAGTATTATTTGCAGTTGAGACTTGTGGCTGTGAGCTTATTCCGGCAGAGAGAACCTAGTTTATCTTTGATCACATGGACAAGATTCCTGATGGGATGGAGCAGCTCATCAAGGCGGCAGCTGACGGGCGAATAAATGCTGATAGTGAGAACATTGTCCCAGCCAAGATTGAGGATATGCCTAGGGCTTGGATAGATGTTTACAATGGTGGAAACAAGGGAAGGTCTATTACGAAGCTCATCTAGAGACATGGCTACTGGAGGAAAGAAAGCTCGGCGTCTTAACCCTAAGTCCTAAATTAACACGAACTCAAGGTAGATTAGGGATAGCTTTTGCTGAGTTTATTCTAACATCTTATATTTAAGTCTGATGTTTCCTATCTCTCTGCCAAAACGTCACAAGCCTTATGGTAAGGCTACCTGAATTCCGGCCAGGACTAGGACGGGCTAAACAGGAATATCTACAGGATAGAAAAATCAGGGTATATAAGTATGACAATAGATACAAAGAATAAATACATAATACGTCGTCAGTTTAATCCATGCTCCTGGAGAATCTTGATCAGCTTGACCTTTTCCTCATCTTCAACTTCTACAAACGTCTCAACATACTCACAAGGCGAGTACTGCATACCCGTCTTATCAGTATACAAATACTTATCTCTATTCCCGATACCTCTCGCGTTCAGCACATTCAACATAGCCATAGTAACTCGGCTCCCATTCTCCAGTGCAAGATGCAACGGAAGTTTCTGCCGATATCTCCAGCTGGACAATGTCTTTGGGATCAGAATCTTGATGGTCTCCTCTAAGCGAGAAAACCACTCTTGTTCCTCGTTGGCAACCTTACACCAAGGGAATGGCTTAGAGTAGCATGTTAGTGCCAGTGGAACCATGAAGCCAAAGTTTTCTTCCTCATAGTTTGGCTCGTGGGTTGAGAGAAGCCAGTCTGTGAAATCAGGAAGGGCAAGGAGAGCTGCTAGATGAAGTGTGCCGTCATCAGGGAGCATGGTACTGTTGAGTAACTTGAAGGCGTCAAGGTTGCCAAGAAAGAGTGATGCTTCACGTGGCGGGATCTCGTCTTCGTCTTCGAAGAGAGCTGTAAATTCAAGCTTGGGCTTCTTGGGATAAGAAGCTAGAGAACTGAACTTTGACCCGGAGATGGTTTGGTTGAGAACGTTGGTGTCATCAAGTTTTAGTAAAGCCTCGAGAATGGGAGCTCGTGACTTGTTGAGGAGTGTGAGAAAGATGGTGGGTATCTTGGAGTCTGGTGTCACGTAGTCTGGTAAAGCTATTATGCAGTTAGCACTAGCCATTGGGCTGTGGAGGTTCGACTTACCTTTGCTTCCGTGTTCCAATAACCTGAGGATAACATTATTCCCAGTTTTTAATGGGGATACAAGACACCAAATAAGCAGCGATATCTCTTCATCCGCCCAATTCTTATGCAGACGATAACTAATCGTCGCAGACGGCGACAATCCGGCTTCCAAAAGCACATCCAGACAATCAGTACCGTTTGGAAACTTGCGTATACACTGAAACAAAAGTTGATCTGACAAACCCGCAATTTGAGAGGGCTGCATCTCAAGACAGATCTTGAACCAGCGCGTCACATTATGCTCTTTCACAATGCGACGTGAAAGTGTGGGTAGGACAATGGACAGGTCTGCGTATTTACACAGAGCTCGGAAGTGAGATTCCACTTTGTGTCGTGCTGCGAGATAGAAGCAGTGACCATCCTCATCATTGGGATCGACGCCATGCTCGAGAAGAAGCTCCACAATGGCAAGGTTGGACTCTCGTGAATCGAGGAAGTGAACGAGCGTGGTGTAGATACTCTTCGGATCAATGTTGCAGGTTAGAACACTCTTGTAGATATTCGCACGAACACTTTGTTCAACCGTAACACAGGGATTCTCTCGTAGATACGGATGCTCAAAGACGAGCTTCGCTGCCTCGTCATGCTCGCCTTTCACTAGGTAACAGCAAAGGAGTTCGAACATCTCTAAGTTGCGCGACTGAAACGCTGCAGCGAATGCTTCGTTGTTCTTGTAGTTGACCTGAGCGCCGTTGTTGAGAAGCAACATAGGAATTTCTCGATTAGTAGGCTCGTTCCTAATTGACGTTACGAGAGCCTCAGAGATCTGAGTCTTGGCCACGCCTTGCTTCAGAAGGGTCTCGTAGGCTTGATGTCTATCCATCGATGACATGGTAGTTTGCATTCGGATATACTCGAAGATCTCATTGCGCATAGGATAGTCGGAGACCTTGCGCAGAAGCTTCTGGAAGAGGCCACCTGGAGAGGCTCCAGCCGCAGCCTCAAACATGGCTAGCTGTACTTGAGCACCAGCACCATGTTCTAGGAGCAAATTTGGGAGATGTTCATCATCAGGGTGGCTTTCGAGGGCTTTGACAAAAGCTCGAGATATAATATCAACTGAAATATCTTTGTTGAAAGCAAATAGACTTCCAAAGATGCCGGTTTTGATGAATGCTGGTGTATCAGCGTTGCTAGCAGCGTCAAATGCCTCCTCGACGGTAACGTCCGTGGCGCCAGCTGACAGGAGCATGTTGAGAATGATTGGATACCCTGCTTTGTTTGAAGCAGCTGCTTGAACAGCTTCGCCGTTGTTGAAGTTGACGTTGGCTTTGTGGCCGAGAAGCAGCCAAAGCCCATCCATGTCTCCGTCAAGAGCCGCTTGGGTTTCTTGCAGCAGTGCTTTGGATTGTCCAATCTCAGCCGGAGAAGCCTTCTGTAGCAGACGGTCCATAAGATCAAGCTTCATATCCGTATCCTCGACTTGGCATGCCTCGCGAAAGGCGTTGGAAAGTGTAGCGATACTAGGATCAAGAGCAAGAATTGACTTGATGAGGTCCATGTCGGGTTCTCGAACTGCGAGGCAGAGAATCATACCAGATTCCTCATTTATATCGAGGCCATGGCGCAAAAGACAAGGCAAGAGCTCTGAACGCTGCGGATGGTCTTTGATAAGAGCATAGGTATTTGTGAGAGATGGCTTTGGCGTTGCGCGCGATGCAGAGCTCAGGAAGAGCTCGATGTTGGAGAGATTGTAATGCTTTGTTTCGATGAGCTTAGGTAGAGAAGCATTGACAGTTGCTTGAGTTGGTGGAGATGCAGAGCATAGCAGTTCCAAGAGTGCAGGCTTGTCCATCTCAATTGCCGTCACAAAAGCTTGGCCAGACGAGTAGTTGACGTCGGCGCCATGCTCTGTCAACAACTGCACAAAGTCGATGGGTGCATCTGATGAGATTGCCTTGAGGAATGTTTCGTGTACTGGTAGGCCTGATGCACCCTGCTTGAGAAGTAGAGTCATTAAGTCAAGCGAAACATCGTAGCCAAAAGCGTCAATGGTGTTGAACGCAAAGGGAAGAGCAGAAGCCAATGCCTCTGTTGTAGGCTTCGCGCCGCAGAGCATGTTGAGGACTGTGACATCTCCTTTCTTTATGACCTGTACAAGCGGGGAATTATCGAGGTCCGGACCCGAGTCCAGTGGCGCATCATTGTCGATAAGAAGTTTGATGAGGTCAGAGTCGATATCACCCTCTTCAGATATGAGCTGAATTAGAGCCGTACCAAGTGACTGTCTTTCAACACCCTTCCTAATAAGACAATGCATTACACCGAACCGCATGGTTCTTGGCGACACTTCCATGGCCGTAGGAACTAACGTTGAAAGTATAGTCGATGCACACTGCCCTTGTAAGAGCAAGCTGAGCACATACATATCAGCAGATGCGATAGCTGCGCGGATGGCAGCAGCTTCTTCAGCCTCGACTGATGCACCATAATGGAGCAGAGTTCCGGCAAGGTGCTGTTGCTTCCTGTGCGCGGCACGAATAAGGCATGAGTCAAGCTGTTGTCCTCCCAGACCCATAGATCCAAACATATTCATGAAATGAACCATGTCAGGCTCTGGGATGTTATCGGGCAGGTAGCTCAGTATTTGGGACGCAGGCGACGAAAGGCTCCCATGTCTAAGAATCTCCAGTATTCCAAAGTCTAGTTGTGAGACTGCCCACTTTAAAGCATTGTGTGGAGGGACATCAATTGCCACGCCAGCATGCACAAGTAGTTTGACAAGTGGTAAGTGGCGAGCGAGTACTTCTTTGACAAGCTCCTCTCGAGTGACCAAGTTGTCTCCAATGAGACCAGAATGAGACAGGAGAGTGAGAAAGGCTAGTCTCTGGTTGGCGTTCTGGTACTGAGATATGATTTCGCAGGCCTGGTGACGAATAGCGAAGAAGACCTGGTTGGAGTATGCGTAGCCCAGCATCATAGCTGTTGCTTGATAGCTCTGTAATCTCAGTGCACAAAGAAGAAATGAGCCTGAGACTAGTTCTGGGCGCTGGGATAGGAGCAGAAGGATGAATGAGAGGGACAAAGCTTCTCCTGCTTCTGCCCGTGCGAAATCTTGTTCGAGGCACGCTTTCCAATCTGAGGGTCCCATCGAGTTGGGCGCTGATAGTAGAAGCTTCACCAACTCCAAATTCTTGGCTCGTATATGTTGGTTAATGAGATCTTGGTAATCAGATGCCACTGCCCCAAAGCTCAGCAGAAGCTTCGTAGACTCGAGGGATGATCTGGACAAGGCCATGCCAAACGCTCTGTTCAAGACTCCTTGGCTGGCTTGTGTTTGACATAGCAAGTGAACGTAGTTGAAGTTATCGCGAGATGTCACTGTATCCAGCCAAGTCATGCCGTTGGAATCGAAGTTTAGGATCTCGGTCATCCTATTCCTCTTCATCCTTTTCTCTAACTGCGCATCATTCAAATGGCCCCAAAGCTCATCCAACGAAGTAAGCGTCGTATGCAACAAGAGAGCTTGCGCAACGCCAGCTGGCGGAAGTGTCTGCTGTGCTAGTAGCGCATCGAAGGCTTTCGCGACTTCATGTTTCGTAAAGCTCCATTGTGAAGTATCGCAAGCTTCGGCCTTTTGTTCCTTGGAGCGGAAGAGATGTCGCTTTTGTCGGTCTGGGGGTTTGTAGTTGGGATCTGATGTTCTCTGTTGTACGAGGAGTTGGCGGGCTGCGTCGCGGTTGGTAGTGCTGAATGGGAGGAAATCTTGGGCGGGTGGCTCGGTCAGACCACCGAGACGGGGAGGGGGTTGGAGTGATGCTTTGGAGAGAAACCATTCTGCGCGACGAGTATCTGCCATGATGATGCCTCGTTGTTCAAGCAAAGGCTAATGTTGAATGTTGAAGAACCATGAAAGGTACTGAGATCAATGGCAAGTCTCGAATGGAAGTGAAGAGGGCAATGACAAAGGTGGTGCCGAGAGTGGTGATGCCGATAATGATCGAAGGAAATGCGGCACAGTCCAGACCGACGTTTTACCACAATAATTTACAAATATTCAGCCTCGTATAGCCGATAAGGCTCTATTTGAGATCTCAAGATAGGCATCTACGGATGATGGGCTGACAGACGAAAGATAGATTGACTCGGGCAAACTTGGCTATGTATGTGGTGATGAACCCCGCCCCAGGCATTCTCAGAATCTCAATTCACAAGCTCCAAGACTAACGTTATCAATTAACTGCTCTCGGGCGTAAATCCCTGTAATATTAGTGCTCAAGTTCCAGCTTGTAAACTTAATGGGCGAGCGACATGACTCCACCAAAACACTGCCTCCATCAGGCAGACACGATCTTTTCCAGGACTACACCCTCCAACAGGGCGAATTCGTGCATTGATCTGATTGGTCAATCTGAACCAACAGAGAAGTTAGTGTTGATCAGTGCTCAAAGTGGTGAGACACCAGGGGCTGTGATTGGACCCGATTATGCGGAATGGGAATAACGGCGCGGAATTGAGGCCTGAAAAACGCCCGGTTTATATGGAGGGCTAGGGGAGGGAAGAATGCCCAGGACCTTGAGCCAAAATGACAAAAAGACTCAGCATAAGCTCAGGGCATCTTTAGGATGCCCGTTGCCGAGTTTATTTTGACACCCTCTTACTGGGTCTGATGTTTTCTTGCTCCCTGATAGAGAGCCTCAGTAGAGATGGCGTTTGATATGTCGATGCGCAAAGGGCGCCTTATCGGGCGAAGAGCACACACTAGGTTTCCGAAAGAGCCTAGCATTGCGATAATGAGGATTAAGTTGATCGACTTCGGTGCCGGGAATGGAGATAGTAACATATGTTGCGATGGGCTGAATATATATACTTGCTTCCAATACTGAACAGCGGTATTCATCAAGTAGTCCAATTCATCAATACATACCACAATGAGTGCCCCTCCTCCATACTCACCACCAGGCTCTACTGGAAATGATGGAGAGACACGAGATATTCGTACTCTGACTGACACCTCCTCCGCAACCTCCACTGCATCTTCAGCATCTACCATCCTCCCTCCCTATCCCCCAAGCAGAGACCGCACAGTACCTATCCGCAGCGATGAACCCAGATCCATGCCGCCCATCGCCGGCGCTCTCCAACGTCTCCGATCCCCCGGCGACTCCGGAACATCCAATGCTACCTCCTCTGGCACCCGCGAACGTCTCCGCCAGATGGAGATCGAACGCGATGATCTCCGCCGCGCAATGCAGCAGGAGCGCGCTATAAATGATCGTCTCAAGCGTGAAGCAGGTCTTACAGGCCTTTCTGCCGCTGAAGCGAGACTTCGTGTTCTTGAGCTCAAGCGAGAGGCTCAAGCAGCCGCTCAAATGAAGAGAACTCCCAATGAGGGAATGTTCAAGGCAGCTTGTGCTACAGATCTGCTGTTTCTCATGGATACTACTTCGTCTATGGGACCCTTCATCGCTGCTGCTAAAGAGCAGGTCAAGAAGATCATGGAGGATATCACCGAGACGTTCTATAATGAGGCGGAGGTTAGAATTGCAGTGGTCAGTTACAAAGACCACTGTGATAAGAACCATATTCAGTTCATCGACTTCACCACCGATGTGGAGAAGGTGAGGGGTTTCATCGATAAGCTCAAAGCTCGGGGCGGCGGTGATGCACCGGAAGATGTCCTTGGTGGCATCCAACAAGCCGTCAATGCCTCTTGGAAGCACCAGACCCGATGTATCATCCACATTGCTGATGCTCCACCACACGGTAACATCTTTCACAGTTGGACTGAGAAGAGTGATGACTACTACACCCCTGGAAGCGAACCGCATAAGCTTCACTATCAGCCTCTTCTGAAGCAGATGATCGGTCTGAACCTCAACTACGCTCTTCTCCGCATCCTAAGCGCGACTGACAAGATGGCGTACGTTTTCCTCCAGGAATATGCTGCTGCGTCTGCGGACTGCAAGCTTCTGAAGACGAACCCCCACTACCGAGAGGCTTTGAAGGCGAACTCTGGACCGAGGAGTAGTGTTCTTGGTAGCTCCAAGGGCACTGCGAAGGGTGGTCTGCTCTTTGAAGAAGCCGAGCTGGGTACTACGTACAGTGCCCTTCGCCACCTTGTTGTCAAGAGCGTCACTAGCTCTGCCTCACGCACTGCCGTTCGAATGTCAGAGTCTTCTTCTCGAACCGGTGAGAAGGGAACAAAGACTGCTCAAATGTCTCATCTTGACGCCATTGGTGAAGCGGAAGACGATGAGTTCAACGAGAAGGGAAGCGAAACAATTCTTGAAGATGTTGATAAGAAGTGGTCTGATCAGAGTTGGTTTGAAGATAAACTTGTTGTCGAAGGCTTCAGTCCCGATACTGTGATCCACCGCTCTGGTACGCTGAATGACATGATGGCTCACGACGATAACATCAAGTTGAGCGTCATGGAACTCAACGTTCACAAACGACGCATGCCATTCGCTCAAGGCGCTCTGCGTCTTGCATACTGCGCCAAGACGACGCACTCCACAAACCCATACGTCGTCAAGTCTTTCAAGCGTGGTGGAAAGCGTCTTGCGCATCTTGCTGAGGACATGCGCTGTCAAGCTCTCTGCAAAGCTTTCGCTCTAGAGTTCAACGCTCTTACAGGCGACAAGCATGCGATTGACTTTATCGTCACATCATGCCTCAAGGGTAAATCTGGCGACTCTGGCACCGATTACATCTCTCTTGAACCCTTCATCGAGGGCGATTATGTCAAGTACAACAATAACTGCAGCTACGTCAACGAAGACAACCCAGACGATGAATTCAACAAAGCAGCACAGGCTTTCTCACACTTCACCTACGAACGATCTTGGGGAAGCTTTCTGGTCTGCGATCTCCAAGGCGTAGGGCACGTCCTCACAGACCCAGCTATTCACACCCTCGATCCAGAACGCTTCAAACTCGCAGACACGAACCTCGGAAGAGAAGGTTTCAAATTCTTCTTCGCAACACATGTCTGTAACGAAATCTGCACCCAACTCGAGCTTAAGAGCAAGGCATCCATGATTTCATCCGAAAAAGCGTCTTTCCGCGAATGGTGGCCTACCATTGACTCAACAGCATGCTGCTCCAATAAGCTATGCGGAAAGATCATCCAAGTGACCAACGCTAATAAATCAGAGGAGTTTCCGGGCTGTAATTGGTGTGATGCTTGTTGGCCGCAGCTGGAAGCTACGAAGGAGAAGGTTATTTGTGTGGCGCCGGGGACGCACCATGAGTTTGATGTATCGAGGTTTTATTGGGAGAGTCAGGGACGGGTGGCGCCGAGGAAGTGCGAGGATCATAGGGAAAGGGATGAGACTGTTGCGAGGACGTCGGTTATGGGAGGGAATTTCTTTGGGAGACTTAGGGGTGCGACGAAGAAGAAGTCGATTTCAGGCAAGGCTTGGTGAGAGTTTCGATTTCTGTCATTTATCTTCAGCCTGTTCAATTCTTGGTAAATTTGTTTCTATATACGGTTCCATATAACAGGCAACGTCCTATACTGCAATAGAGCTTCGTATATCTAAGCAATCTCAGTTTTCTAGCCGTATGATATCGTTGCTTAGCTTATCGCAGCCTATACTCTCTAGACAAAGAACTGCCCGGCGTCTATTTAGTGGGAAGTAGCCTCCCAACCTCTCGCTTTGTAGGGCTCGTTAGGCTTCGGATCTACTCCTTCAGCATTACTGCCCCTCGGCATCCATCGACTCAACTTTCGCACTGGCACTGCTCTTAGTCATTAACCACGGATCCTGTAGTAGTGCCTTCGCAGTAGGCCTATTCTCTGGCATCCACGTCAATACGCGTCGCAGAAACGCGATGAAAGCCGAGCTGTCCCGGAGCTTCCTCTCAAGCTCTTGCAGGGAGCGATTCTTGGGAATAGGTGCAAGTCCTTTCCATTTACCTAGCACATTATGTCAGCAGGCGTCTTTGTAAACTGTCAAATATCCTGCCCAGATTACCTTGCTCGTCCCAAAAGTCGGCTGCCCTCCGAGGGTTCCTCTTTAAAAATTCCCGAGGTGGTGGACCCAGCGCCGCTATGAGTTCGGCTAGATGCGCTGCATCGTACATTTCTCCGTCTCCATCCATCGCCGTGAACAGCCGATCTGTACCGAGAAGATCCCAGGTAGTCAGGCCAACGCTCCAGATGTCTACAGACTGGTTCCATGGCATGCTCATGATGACTTCAGGTGCACGGTATGGGATGGGCATGATATCGTCCGCATGAGGTCCAAGACCGACCCTCGCCTCACCAAAGTCTGATAAGAGGATTGAACCTGGCCTTGGGCGCATGAGTCGTGAGAGGTATATTGTTCGACATTCCGAGGCTTGTTCCCGAGCGACAGGTGATTTGAAGGCCATGGAAGCCAAAAATTCGAGCTGTGAATCGTCATCTACGCCTAGCAAGAGGTTCCCGGGATGAATGTCTAGAATCTTAGCAAAGTGATAGAGAAGCATGATCGCGAGTAAGGACACACCTGTATGTACTAACTCTGCCTCCGTGTGAATAAAGTCAAGAGCTTGCAATAGCTCCTTTACTGTCCTTCTCACGAAATCCTCGTCGAGTCCGTCTTGTCGAAAAACTTCCTTGTAGTGACGTAGACTCATTTGTGCGCCCTCATGCACCAACACTTTATGACGACCATCAGGACCACTCATTTCGAACGATCCTAAAAGCATTCTGATGTTTCTACTTCCAGGGTGTTTGGTCTTGCCTAGAATTGGCGATAATGTTTCGTATACGGGAATTTCTCGGTGATTGCGGGAAGTATGAACGTAGATCTTGAGGGCGACATATTTTCTGTCTCTATACCACACGATGAGTTGCATTCTCAAGCTTGTTTCACTAACAATCACTTACCGCAAGTCTCTGGCGAGCCATATTGTTGATGAGCTCCCATAGCCGAGCTTCGTCACTGCTTGATACCGACCCCGGAAAACTTCTCCAATCTCGACCGGATAGAACCGCGAGGCTTCATAACCGGGGATTTCCTCCTCCTCAGATTGTATCTTCCGATCAAATACATAACGTGCAGTTGTTGGTAATGTAAGCGGATCTTCGAGAGATGGCTGTGAATATCGGCCTGGTATCGGCACTGCTTGAGTCGACGACTTTCGGGTCGCCGAAATCGGATATTTCGGAATGGCTGATATTGAGCGAGCAGCGCAAGTTTTCAGCCTGGGTAACACATGCGGGAGATTTTTGAGGTATCTACGCGACGCCATGACGGCTTGGTGTGTTAAAGCGTGTTATCGGTGAGATGTTTTGATGCTTGCAAGTATCGGCGGAAGCTCGGAGGTTGTCGCCCGAGAAACACCACCAACGTATAAGATGAACAAAAGAAAGGTGAGGAGGCTGGGGAAGGAAAACAAAAATGGCGTTTTGGACCGTTTAATTGATAGGACTACGTGGCAGATAATACTGCAAACTTACTAGATAGCCAGAACTCTGATAAGCTGCCGAGTGCCGACTGTCACGCAGTGTAAAAACTGTTGAGCCAGTAAGCCAATCTTTTTGAACATTAAGTAATTATAAGTCTAATAATTTCCAAATTGCATAACCTTTACTGGAATAAATACAAAACCAGCTAGTTAACTATGAATTATTTCTCTAGATAACAACGGATAATTACTCTTGTCCTGATAGCAGACTGCTATAATCCCGGAAGGCAAATTAAACTGCTGCATTTATAACTGATAGAACTCCAGTTATGTATTGGCCTATGCCGATCGCTTTATAGAAATCAGCACACAGCCAGGTAATAGCAAACACAGTAATGCATATTAGTGTGCTCGTTATAGCAAGCATGCTCCTAGCCCAGCACGCTCCGGCCATACGCAATTCCAGAGGGCTGCTCGTGAAGATGCTAGATCCCAATTTCTCAGGTAGCCGAGAGAGAAAGGTGTCTTCTGCGTTTGCTGCAGGGCTATCATGATGACCGGTCTTTTGTTTTGCCTGTTCCAAGTAGTGTAAGAAAATGTGATCTGGCATTGGAGGGAGCGGCTACATCAGACACTCAAAGTAGTGGTATAAGAACGCCTGATAACCACTTTCTAGTAAATGCTTAGAAATACCAACATCAAAATCACTAATAGTAACCGCCACAGATACCAGTCCCCTTTTCTTTCGCAGTTAGACCGATATAGATCCTTATTCTAGGTATAACTTTGAGATCGCAGATATTGAAAATGAGCCTTTTTTAAACCGGCATGTAGAAAAGTGTTCGTGTTTCTGCCTTTGTTCGCGGTTTATCTAGGTTTATCTCAAACTAATTACTTACACATCCTAAATAGAGATAAGTAATGATCAGAGTGAGTAGAATTGCATGTTCAACTAGACCTGTGACTTTAGCCCCTGAACATTATAACGGTTCTAGATAACCCCGTTCGTGTACAAGTTGCCAAGAAGCTGAACTTGAGTAGTAGAAACTTTGCATCGCTTGCACATGAACAGTAGTAGCTGTTCATTATTTGCTTCAGAACATGACATCCTCTTTTTCTATAAGTAGGTAGTCCGTCCCCCAGAGATGCACTTCATTCCTTATCAGCTCCCAGCAACAAAGCAATTACGACGTTGGCTACAAGACTCGCTATACCTCTTATACCGACGACCAACCCTTAGCAATCTTGCGGCAGAGCTCTCTTTTCACTAATAGCAGTCTTTCTCAGAAACAATAAACCTCTCAGTTTACTTCACTTTGCGAAATCCCACCAACACTAATGGATTCTGCTAAGGCTGCCCGTACCATTTCCAACCTAAGCCGACTCGTCGACCGTGATGAGGCGCTTATCAGCGACTGGGATGCAACTCGAGCACCCCGTCGCCTTCTTCCCGATGGAACCTATGACGAGACCCCACGCCTTAGCAAGGCATATCTCAAGGCCGACCCAAGATATGCTGCAGTCAGAGAGCAGCCTGTAATCGGGCAAGCCTTTTCTCGCACTTTCATTGGTAGAGTTCAACAAGCTGCTCACTTTCCGGTTGCTAGAAACTTTATGATATACCATTCGATTCCACAGGACTGTGAGCTTGGGCAGCCCTGCAATCACTGGGGCATCTTGGATGAAGCGGATTGGTACAATCACCCGGAATCCATTTGTCTTCAGGTCATTGCTGTGCAAAGTGACTTTGTTGCTCGGGGTCAGAGCGGCTTTGGTCTGGTTCACATGTTTGATGACCAAGAGCCTCAGGAGCTGAAGATCACCACTGCCCCTGCGTACATCTTCCAATGTATGAAGCCGGACTTTGGCATTATTGAGCGAGTTGGATACACGGTTGTTTGCTGGAGACTGATTGACTCTTCACCTAATGCGGAGATCAAGTGGATGGATCAGTATGGACGTTGCATGTAAGACATCCTAGTCAAGTTGGTATGCTAGGAGGCGCTTGTGTGGTTTGAAAGGGGAGGGGGGCCGATAGGGAATAGGTTCGGGTTTACTTATAGTCAAGTTGGCTCAACATAGCAATATGCGATATTCCGAGTAAAATACTAAGGCTTCAATGCGCGTGAAGTAGTCAAAAGCAGTGATGATTCCTCCTGAGCTCTTATCGAATCTCAAAGCTGTAGACGTGAATCAATGACGATGGCTAAGTCTTACTTTGTAGTAGAAATTACCTACTATAAGAGAGATTGCTATAGAAAACAGAGTAGACTATGGGTCTACAACAGTGGGAGTTCCTGGTTAAACACGGCAGAGCATCAATGTGAAGCCTAACTTATAGTTGGTCAACGTCGTCGTTGTTCAAGTCGCTGGATGGCTGGAATTGGAGCGACGAAGGAGTCATCAATCAACCTTGAACATTTAAGGGAAGGAAACTTGCTGAAATAAGCTCCTGTCATGATCGATTATCAAGTGGGACAATACATATAAGTTAGCATTTCTAAAGCAGTTTAGGAGTATGAAGCTTCAAGACAGCCCTAAGAAATATTTAAGGCTTAGATATCTCCCAGTTCTGAATCATTAGTTCCGGATCTAAAAATTAAATAAAGCTGTTGGCAAAACATTACAAAGGCGTCCGTTGTTGCGTTAACCTGTGGCTGTGCTTCTTATCTCAGGTAATTCCCAAACAAGCAGTCATTTCGTGGTAACCACAGATAAAAATGCCACCAAAAGTCATTGGTTTTGGAACCCATAAGAGCAAGCTGAGCTTTCACTACGCAGTTGATAGCAAGGAGCAATGAAACGCTAATTAATCTTAGGTGCAGGAGGAGTGCAGCAAAAGAAGGCTGAGCTGTTGGCCAAAGTGCGACGCGAGGGCTTCTCGTGCTAAATTTGGCTCGTCTTATCCAATCGGATGTGGAAATTGCCGAGCCTCAGAGGCTTACCCTGCACCTCAGAAGTCAGCCACCGCAGGGATCACGATCCTACATGTTCCGATGGTTGGGCTGGGTTTGAGGTAGATAAATGCCCACATTTCCTAATTTCTGGGCTTTGTTACTCATCAGATCTAACGGGGCAGAATTGCCCAACTGTCGCGATGCATTCTTCGTGGTTCTCATATCCCATTACGAGACCTTATCCATTCCGATGGTTTACTCCAGTGGCTATCGGGGGCGGTTTGGTATTGATGGTTTTGTTTACGATCATCAATCTCGCGTCGAGTGCGTTTTACTTGAAGCCAATCTTCACTGATGATCCTAATGGTACAACCACTCAATCAATTCGGTAAGAACTAGATACTCCTGGTCTAGGTGGCATTCTAATAGTCGTATGCAGATGGTTTATGAAAGCACCTCTGAACTGGGACAATAATATGAAAGTCAAATGCCAGTCCAAGATATTATCTGTCGGTGATCGTATTTTCTCGACCAACCTTGGTTTTCAATACTCCGTCAAGGCTCTCACGTCATCAGACGGCGACTCAGCTTTTCGAAAGACATATCCTTCCATTGCATATCTGAATAATACTCTTGAGGACTGCTATCTCACAAAAGTCGATATCAACCTTCGAAAATCAGATGCTAGAGCGTCAAACAGCTGGTGGCTCTCCTGGATCACGACTTTCACTGATGCCACAGCCTCTTGCAATGTCATGACAAGTGAAGGCCTAGTGAACATTACCCTTGGTGCTGAATACACTGGTCAGAGTGATCACATATATGATTATGTTATCGAGGATAACTACAAGACTCATGCAAGTACCTGGTGGGGAACAAGATTGCTGAATATTTATTTCACGGGGATTCTGTCAACTATGTCGCAAACTCAAGATCTGGGAGATGATTCGTATTGGATGACGGGAGGGATCACATTCACGACTAATCCGACTATCAAAGAGTAAGAAAATCTCCAAAAGTATTATCCTCATATGCTAACAAGATTAAGCATTCGTGACCCAAAGTTATTCAACCTCGCTGGATGGTTTCTTTCCTCTGATGGGTTTATCCAGAACGAACGTGAGTTTCTTCTCCCTACTAAGCATTTCTTATACTTACGGCCCGCAGCTCTCAATGACACATCTTTCATCAAGACTGACCAAAAGGTATGTTGACATCAACTATGTGACAGCTTATACTCACAATACCTAGAATCAGTTTGTCCCAGTTGTATGGGAAAGTCTCCACTACACAAGAATTCTTCACTCCCTCATCGCCGTTGACCTCGGAAACAAAAACGCGCCCAGTCTGCTCCTTGATGAAAAGAATCTTCGATATGCCATACTTCCACCAGATGATCCAAATCGCAAAAATGGCTCTTTTTTAAATGGCTCATCATTAACTGGCCAAGCTACACGCTATGCCCAAATCCCAAAACCAGGAGCACCAGTTCCACCGACGGAAAAGGACCTTGTTCTTCTAAACGAAACTTATGATATGTTTGCCAGTAAAATGGGCCCGCTGGGCAGCAAAAATGCTACGATAGTCTCTCAGTATCTCTGTTCTGTGCCGCAGAGTAAGAGTCCGGGTGTGATGCTCTTGGCGATCCTTCTTGCAGATCTTGTATTTCTGCAAGCAGCATGGGTGATTTATAATTGGGTTGCTGGAAGTATGTTGTCATCTTCGCAGATGCAGACGTGTCAAGGATGTATTGGAGGTCCTGTTCAAGTTACTGAGAAGAATGGGTTTCTGAATGATAGGAAGGCTACGGTGACTTCTGGAAGCTACGTGAGTGTTAGTGCCGATGAAGGAGCTGGTAGTAGTTTACTAATGAGGGAGGCCAAGTGACGGGAACGATAGAAATGATAATGATGACAAAGAACTCGAAGTCAAATTCGAAAAGTGCTTTTTTTGATCTACTGAGGACCTTCTACTTTGACACGCCAAGGTCTGCGAGAGCTGTAGCTGGTCTAAGTCTAATCCAGTTGTCGATCTCGCCCTGTGTTGCAACAGCAATAACGCCCATCATGCCAATGGCATTCACTCCAGCCTCTTTGTTGACAGCCGCTCTTCGTCTGGGGAGTACTATCATCCATCCTTGTGTGAGCAAGAAATTGTGCGGCACTGCAGCGCCGAGAGGTGCGCTATCAAAAACAGTTCGGTGATCTATCGGCATTGCCACTGCCATGCGTTACTTCGTCATGGACAGCGATGAGCAGATCCCGAAAATTCTACATCACTGGGAAGGACAAAATTGAGGGCATACGCTTCGTAACGGACAAAACAAAACATTTCATCATTGGGAGACATGGACCAGAAGAGATGGGACTTGCCAAACAAGCGTTAAATATGGAGTCTATCGAGGGTTTCCACTGCCAATGGTCTGACGAACGAAACATCTCACTGACGTTCCTTGGCGTATTGACGCTCGAGTTTAGCTCCGTGAATCTAGGAGAAGAGCGCGAGGATAAGGATCAGGATAACATTCTGGGGCATTACCGGGTCCCCGAGCGTCCACAGACAAGATTCCCAATCGAGGAATCTGGGCAGATCCATGGCAGGCCAATGATCGAAAGACTGCGCTATCCCGGCGTTGGCCTTCTGAGTCGACAGGCAGTTGTGACGTGGCTGGACTGCTCAAAACCACTCGAAACTATCTCCATCACGATGTGTCACAGCACGAGGACAAAGCTGCTCATGATGACTTCAATGGTTTTTAAGTACGCAGAGGGTCATGAACCAATGTTTTTTGGGCCATTCACCATAGACTCACCAGAGCACGAGAAAGGTGTCAAGAAGCAAGACCGGTGTGCTTGCATACATGGAGGGTCTTTTGAACAAGAGATCGAAGATATACCTCACTATGAGCCAGATAAATGGCGCGTTTACGGTGGTTACTTGAAGGCTCTCCGTCTATGGGAGACCGAGATAGGCGCCCTGACCGGTCTGCAGTTCGTGGCTCAAGAATCCGAGAGCCAGAAGTGGGGGTTCTGTGATGGAGAGCATACGCATGAGATGGACCTCCAGAGCAAGGAGGGGGAAACCGTGGGGATCAAGTTCTTCCTAGACTCGAACGGGAGAAATGATGTTAGCGAGGATATCGTGGTTGTGGCTGTTCAGCGGATCAAGGTACCAACGAATGGGGATAATCCTCAGAGGCTCCCATACAAGAAATCAAGGTATATTATGCATTTCTTATACAATCATAGTCGGGTCGTAAGCTAACCTCAACTGGCTCTAGATATAGGTAGAATCATCGACTATAGGTCCGACTTGCGCGGGAGATCCACCAGAGTAAACGCAAGGTAATATAGGCCGAATGTAGTGGCGCATTGAGTAAAGTCTTGGGTATGCCTCAGGGGGTAAGAAAACACCGAACCTTAGTATAAGGTGTTGAAAATAAACTCAATCAAGACTATCCTAAGCTTAGGCTAAATTTACCTAATATCCTTATCCCTTAGGGTCAAGGTCCTGAGTTTTCTTTCCTCCCCTAGGTATGTAAAAGATCCCATAATGATCGACCCCTTTTCGAGAGGTATCCGCATCTGGAGTCGGTCTTTGCGAGTCTATTCACTGAAACAAGACCACTTGCTTTGTGCTTTTGCAGCATTTATAGCGATTATTATTGTGAGAGTTTTAGTATGGCATTAAAGTTATAATTAATTCTATATATATGGGTCATCGACAACGAGTATGTTTGATCTATTATTCTGCCAGTCTTGAACGGCCGCTGAACCCAACACTGAAGCTCCCTTTGGCAGCAAAGATTGCTCAGTGAGAAGCGACACGAGGGCTAAATGAGTAGCCAAATTATGTTGATCGCACCCAGCGCTCGACAAGAGCCTGGATCTGATCACTGTTCTTCTCCATAAACATCATGTGTCCATTGCCGTGGATACCAACCTCACCAAGCTCGATGTGCTTGGTCTTGGAGCAACCTGCCTGCTTGAGGTAACGAGCAATGCAGTAGTCGTAAGGCATGTGATAAGAAGCCTCAGAGGTGATGAGGAGGATGGGCTTCTTGGCAAGGTTGACGAGACGGCGAGGGGCAGGCTTCTTGGCTTGGAGGATACACTCGACAAAGTCCTCGCCACGGCTGGGCTGGACCTCTTGGACGAGATCGGTGGAAGGGTCGGTGACGGCAGGGCTGTAGACGAGGGGAATGTCAGTCAGACCGTAGGCGCGAGAGGCCTTGGTGCTGAAGACGGCGTCTCGGAAGGGAGGACCAGAGGGCTCAAGAAGGATGAGGCCCTTGGTGAGCTTGGGGCGGGCATCAGCGACAAGAATGGGCATCATACCACCTTGGCTGTGACCAAGGAGGATAACAGGCTTGCCAATCTTGTCAAGAAGGGCAGCACCAGCAGCCTGGACGGTCTCCTGCTGGTATGTGGCATTGTTGATGAACTGGACGTTGGAAGCATAGAAGGCGTCAAAGACAGGGTCTCCTCGCTTGCCGGTACCAGGCCACTGGGTGTGCTTCTGAGACTGGGGCCACAGGTTGAACTCCTGCACGGCAGTGAAGCGCTGCTCGATGATCTGGGCCGAGTATGTGGAGGGCTTGGTAGCACCGGCGAGGGGCGCCCATGCCGATCGTCCTCGGAAGGTCTGATCGACGATATAAACTTCGTAGCCCTGGTTGATGAACTGGCTCGCCCAACCACGGCCTCCGTCAGGCTTATTTAGGAAATTCTATGTATGTGTGTCAGCCGAGGTCGTATATCGTAACATTGACCGATGGGACTTACGGTTCCTGTTTGGGCCTGTCCGTGGATGAATACGAGAGGCGTAGACTTGTATGGTCCCTTGGTAGGGACCAGTCTCTCCACGTACATCTGATCACGGAAGATCTCTCCGCCTGCACCATCATCTACATAACCTCCACCGACCATGAAGTATGTGCGAATAGCAGGGACTTCACCATAGCTTCCATAGCTCGCAGCGAGACATTGCGTGAATGTCGCGGTAGCAGCGACTAGGAGGGAGGTGAAACGCATGGTGGGCAGATGGAATGAGAAGAGATGGGATGGATGGATGGGGAAGGAGATGCAGCGCGGATGCAGGAAGAACAAAAAAGAAAAGAAGGAAAAGAAAGAGTCGCAGATATACTGCATCATGCAGGGGGTTTACACTGCGGAATTGAGGTTGCTCAAGGTCAAGGCCTCCTGGCTAGTGAGCTACACTAGACAGGATCGTCATCCTCATTTTCCATTTGGGATGTGACGGACTGAACTCTAGACTTTTAGGCCCCTGCTACGGTGCTGTAGCTAAAGTTGCAGCTCGTATCATCCGCATCCCAGGAACCCGCGTGATATCCCTGCAACGAGAAAATGGCGCATGAGGGGGACAACCGACAAACGGCCCAATTGCCCGATTGATGGGTACCAAGCGATATTATTTCAAGGTGTCAATTGACATCGTGTATTCCGTAGAAATTACTATTAAGTAAGTTTATTAATACTACCGCTTGCAAATGTCATTCCGTAACTAGCCCATACGGAGAGTTTAATTCTCCCCGTCGAAGGAAAACGGCCCGTTCTAGCGCTGGTACCCAAAATGAACAGAACAACCTAACGCCACGACAAACCAAGCTAGGCACTAAAACTGACAAGTTCAGAAGCATATCGTCAGTAAACTCAAGTCGACCAACACACGCAAAAAACAAGCGTAATTAACGGGGAACGGCAAGTGGCGGAAAGCTGAAAAGAAGCAAAGCAAGTAACGGGAAGCGTTTCATCAAACAATTCATTCGCAGATGCCGTACTGTAGCAATAAAAAGATATGTGATCTGCGCCCATCCCCCCGCCGTGAAAATCGCCCTTGTTTCTTTTTTCTTTCTTTTCGCTTTCGCAGTGTAACTCGACACGATGGAGGATCCTACGCTGTTCATTCACTGGTTCTTCAGCTGCTTGTCACTCCTGATCATGGGGGTGCGGCTGATATGGAGAAAAGTCGCCAAGCAGAATTATGTACTCGGCGATTACCTCACAATGGGCGCCATTCTATGCTGTGCTGTGAGATTGGCGCTCATTCATGTCGTTCTCACTTGGGGAACGAATAATATCAAACCGAGTCTTCGAGAGAAGATGGTTTTTACAGATGAGATTATTTATCGACGGGAGATTGGGAGTAAATTCGCCATTACCAATCGAGTCTTTTACAATTCATTGTTAGTGTTCCTTCTGACTCGGCTCGAGTCGTGCTGACATTTTTATTAGCCTTTGGTTACAGAAGCTTGTGCTTCTCGATGTTTATCGACGATTACTCCTCAACTTACGATATCAGAAGACGATTATGTATTCTTTTCTTCTCGTTTTCTTCGGTACTTACGTTGCTGTCCAAGTCACGACTTTCAGCGAGTGCGTGCCATTTCATTTGTACTGGCAGGTCGTTCCCGATCCTGGAACATGCTCCAAGGCCCAACTACAGCTCATCGTCGTCGGCGTTCTCAACATCGTCACCGACGTGATGCTTCTCGCTGTCCCGATTCCATTATTCTTTTCGCTCAAGACATCCTGGAAGCGCAAACTCAAATTATATGTTCTCTTCACTCTCGGTATCTTTATCGTCGCTATTACCGTCATCCGATTGCCGATCAACTCCATGAACAAAGACAGCCAAGTCAATCGTACGACATGGGCAAGCACAGAGCTTCTGACCGCGACAATCGTTGTCAACGCACCGACGCTATATGGATTCTGGAATAAGAAGAGACAGGGCACTGGATACGTTTATTCTCACTCACAATCCAACGGAACTGGGATGCGGAGTAGGAAGAACACGAGGGTAAACGATACACTTGGAGACGATCCTACGACAGAAACATTCGCTCTCGGTACTGTCCATCACACTCGGCAACCTTCTGAGGGTATTCTAAGGACTCAAGAAATTACTGTCACGGAATACATTGACTCCCGAAAGAATTCCAAGGGCACGGGTTCACGAACGGATGAGACGGAGGTTGCGTCGAATTCGAGCCAACTGAGCATCCTACGGGATCAAAAATAGCCTATCAGCGTTGTAATAATAAGTTCCATTATTTTCCTCCCCAATGTATTTTCCGAGTACTCTTGATCGCCAGAGACAAAAGCTTGGCTTTCGCACAACCCGCATCCAATTTCCATTCGGCGGCCGTTGACCCGATCGAAGGATCACCCCCCAACTTCCACGACAGGGATCGACAAAGCCAAGAAAAGTCCACCTTCCAGAAAACGAAGCTGATCAGCGCTCACCAAGGAACCGGTTCGCCTAAAGGTGTATTCGTCAGCGGAACCGTCGGAAAAGGTAGCGGAAATTTGTTACAGACAGTTCCCCTGTGAAGTGCATCCGTACGCCGGCTCCAATGAATCCTGTGACAATTCATCCCAAGGCGATTCGCGAGGTTGCATTTTCCGTCTGCCCACTTCCCGCCCTCAATGTCACTGCTCGTGCGAGTGACCCGAATAAAATACATGGTCATTGCTTTGCTTTGCTTTTCTTTGCTTATCAATTGTTTGTGCTCTGAACTCTAAATCGCACGAGGGCAGTTCTTGCGTTGCAAATACCGGGCACCTGGATAGCAGTCCTGGGCTTCTGTCGCTGGGAGGCACAGAACAGCGAGGCGAATCCAGAGCTCCGGGTGTCAGGGATTTGTTATCAAGGATCAGTCACTATGCATGCAGGTCCGTGGCGGCCACCCAAATGCAGCTCGTTTCCCGTACCGCGTCCCTGGGATTACGTATTCCTGGCATCCTCCGTGCCGTTGTCACCCCTTTACAATACTTTGAGAACTCTACGGAGTGTTGGGTCCCTGATGATAACACAGAGATTATGATGAAATCGTTCGATGTTCTAGCAATAACCTTACACTGCACGCTACACTCAATCAAGCAGAAGCGCGTTCAGCCCAACGCCGCGATGTGGACCTGCACTGCCGGGATTCGTACTTGGGCCACTGATGGGTCTGATCCCTTTGCAATTTGGGTTTAACTCGCCTTTAGGGTTATTTCGCTGTTGTAGCCGGAGCGGGTTCAGGTCCGCCGTCAGCGGCGGCCGAACCTCGAATGAGGTGTTCTGGAATTCAGCATCATCAAGGTGCCGAACTTTTCACGTTTGCATTTTCTGTTCTCGGATTTGAAGTTACTGTGAGTTTTGATCTATTCTTAGGCATTGCAATGCCAGTCCGCAATGTCGCCATGCCCTGGTTTATGTCTTGGTCGATAATTCTTGACGAGCCACTGTCAGTTTAACTGGGAACTGATCGAGTCACCTCAATCGTTTAGACTTTATCTCGGCAACGGGAGAGTGACGCATGCCCGTAGACTGCCAAGTGCCTCCCGGCAAGGCCAGCGCGCGTGACTCGGTTGCTGGGAATATAGCCTTCGGGGACCTCGCTTCCTCACCCGTACCGTGGTGTAGACTTACCTGACGCCACGCCGTCGTTAGTGACTCCCAGCATATCCCAGCATAGATACGAACATGCACCTAGTCGATATCAACGGTCATATCTAGTAGACTTGGAAGGCATTTGTTGTGTTATCGACAGGATGAAGGGGCCGCGGTAATTTCAGATAGGAGACGCCTTGACACTTCTTACCCTGCAGTATCAACTCGGTAGACAAGAGGATAACGGAGTCAAATTAGCTTGGTCTAGCCGCAGTATAGAACAATTGAGCTGTCCGTGCTGATTTAAACTCTCAGCCACAAGCGTCAACTGCAAACACATTTAATTCACCGATTGGGAATTATACGACGATGCCTCACCAAATACTGCAGCGTAATACCTTCAGCATTTCGACGGCATGTTCGGGCAAATTCCTCGATATGGCTGCACGGCATCAACATAGCTACCCTATGACGCAGCTTGGTGTTGTCTTTAAGTATTTTTCCAGGGCAATTGGCATTTTGAAATTTGTAAATCTGCTTATAGTTGCTTCCCATTAAGACACTGCCGATATATATCAACGCCAGGCTATCCTATAACAATGTTGAATCTAAGAGCCTGAACCGTCGCCACCAGAAATGGCTTTCGAAGTTGTTGGGACCAAGGGAACTGGTGGCCTTACTGGCGCCGCTCTTTTCCTCCTCCTCCTCTTTACCACCAGCCAAACTGCCAAAGCAGCTGAGACTATACCTGCCACAGTTGCAGGTAGGCCAACACCAAGGCCAACACCAAGGCCTATCTTGTTCTCTGACGACATGCCCCCAGACTTGCCTTTCGAAACCTCGGTAGGAGATGGTGCCTCTTCAGTCGATGCACTAGCCGATGCTGTTTCCGGTGCCGTTGATGCAGGAATTCTATTAGTTGGGAAAGTATCCGATGCTGTCAGAATAGGTCGATTGAAAATGATCACTTCTGCGGTGGGTTGGACATCCGTGCACCAAACAAGTGAAGCAGAAATATCGTAGTATTTCCAGGTCTGACAGTATGGATTTCTGGCATCAGTACTAAACACCGTTAGTCCTGATGTTGTAAGCACTTTTTGAGAAGACTTCTTTACCAACAACTCATCCCAGCACTGAGGCTTTCTTCATTGCACTGTCCTTCGCTGACCGCGGTATAGTCTAAACATACCGAGACGACGGTGCATGGCTCATTCCAACAACAACCGACAGCGGAATATAGTTCATTGTATACACATGTGCCTTTTCCAGGACACGTCCACGGGATTTCTAGGTATCTTATGAGAATAGTCTATCAATGGAAAGTGAGAGGAGTACTTACCTGAGTCCGTATCTATAAAACCGCAGGTATTAGATTCTTCGCCCTGATTCAAGACGTCCAAAGCCGCTGACGACGTGATGGTTAAGAATGTAGAATAAGTTGATTCTGTCATATCGATATATTATCGTTGTCGGTGGATCAAGACAGGCAAAGTCAGCTATTATATGGATAAAGCTGAAAATGCACTGCCTCCACCTGTCTCACACCAATCCCCAGCCTGCTTTTCAGCTGCCCCGAACTGGTTAGAGAAACCTCACAGAACAGTGAATTTCTCCGGCCTCAGGATCTGCTGTGTTATTTTGATTCGATAGATCTGGGAGGGAATGCTTACATCACGCGCCTTATACGAGTAACGGGTTGTTTTTAGATATGCTGTCGAGGTTTCAGGCTTGCAGCTTTGGCATTCTTGACATATGATCCTTGGCATTCTTGCGCAGTATTACAATCACCTCTGAGATTAATTTGTGACCACCTTTATCATACTGCAGAACATTAGATTATTCTTAGTGGCAACATTTCGTGGCTTATCGAACATTGTTGCATCTATCAATAGCATAGGACAGCCATTTCCGGACTCTTATTTCCAGTATCTCACGTTTCTTAGGTATCAAGCTTCTTATTAATAGTTAGCATTTCCGTTTACTGTTCGCAGCTTGAAGTTTGAATACCACATATACGAAGCGGGAGAGTAGAACTGTCTGCACCAAGATCGGTTGTCTTTCTTGTCGAGTCGTTTAATTATTTCAAGTATTAGGTGGCCGTTACACATATCATGATAAAAGTTCAATCGGGATGGGTTAATATGTTACCAAGCATGGATATTTACACAAAGGATCTATCTATTCAATATTCCAGACGTAGAGAATAAGCCACTGGTATGACTTTCATATAATCCGGGGCTTGCAGATTGCTTGCTTGATGCTATCATGACCCAACCGGGATAGATGCTCTTCCCGTCGATTTCTCCATTATCAAAGTCAACATGAGACGAACCAAATTGGAAGACCTCGGCTAATGAAGCTACGGCAATCTTACATTAATTTATTTCCAGATCGTAGTTCACGAGCCGGAAGCAAGTGAAACAGAGGGATTGTTGATGATTTTTGGGCCAAACATCGGGGGTGCTGGCAAGTGAAGCTAGCTAACTTGATGTCTACCGTACATTCCAGTTCGGCCCGAACGCTGTCTCGCTGTCAACAGGAAGCAAATCTGCTGGTCCAGACCGCGGGGTAAAACCTGGAGTGATAATTAGAGTTTCACGGGGCTCCAGACTATCGTGGGACCCCTTGCAAGCCGTCTATCCAGTCTTTATGTTGAATTGCATGGCGTCCTCCTTTTGCCTTGCCTATTATCCCACTGCAGCATTTCATACCGGGCACGAATCAGTTGTACAGATTTCCAGTTTATTAGATCTTCATCTAAGCCTATCCTTGCCCATTGACTTGTTCGTTGTGCATTATGGAGAAAGATGATCATCACGGCAAGGCCATGAATGTTGAAGACGCTAGAGGTAACGACGCCAGAATCCTTCTATACGACGATGATGGAAATGTGCGAAACCTAACAGTTCCATCAGCAGACCCAAACGATCCTCTCAATTTTGGGATCTGGCGACAGCGTCTCGTTCTGTTGGCCGCCTGCATGTATGGTATCGCTGGTTTCGGTGTTATTCAGTCAACACCGCTCTTCTTTGGGAATCTTATTGCCGAATACATGAAGGAAACTCATGGTGTAAGCCCAAAGGCTACAAACTCTTGGCTATCACTAACGAACGAACCCTAGAAATTCCACCCCAGCCGTATTGCAGATCTTGCTAGCTATCCTTCTCTCTGCATGGGCTTGGGAAACTTCTTCTTTGTTCCCTTGTCCATGGCACTCGGTCGCCGCTTCACCTTGATTTTTAGCAACATTATCTTTGTGGCATCGATCATCTGGGCTTCCAAGTTATAGTCCTTTGAGTCTCACCTTGGAGCACGCTGTTTGCAGGGTCTCACTGCAGGTATTGCGGACTGTCTGGTATGTCTCGCTTCTTCTGTTGACCCACGCAAATACTCTCTAACGCTAACAATTGTTAGCTACAGATTATCGTGCTCGACATGTCATTCCTATATAAGCGAAGCGCGCGACTCACTGCCTACTGGGCGTTGACCGCCATCGGGTCGTCTATGCTACTGGTCCCAGTCCCTTTTATCGTTGAGAACGCGGGCGGTAATTGGAGACTCAACTATTGGTTCTGGTTAGCCTTTGCAGTCTTTGCCATGATACTCATCATATTCTGCGTCCCTGAGACTCTTTTCACCGTCGTGCTGCAGAGCTTAGCGGAAGAATCCACGCAACAGATGCCTACGGTGCTCATCGAACATTTGCCTCGCCGCAAGCCGCCCGCGACGCTGGCTTCGACATTGAAGATGCTCAGTCAGGGAACCCCACAGAGCTCTCGTATAAGCGTCAGTTTGCGCTTTTCACAGTCCAACCATCGCCTGTTGCCCGGTTCCTTGGTGCGTACAAAGACATCTTCCTCTGCATTCTTGTTCCAGGCACTTTATGGGTACTGCTATTCAATAGTATGGTATTTGGGGGTCTCGTGGTGCTGAGCTTGACCTACGCACAGCGTCTCGAAATGCCGCCTTGGAATTTCTCCCCAGAAACAGTTGGAACGGTCCAAATTGGATCAGCCATTGGGGCACTTTTTGGTCTGGGATATGGAGAACTAGCAGAGCCCATCAGCCGCTATTTGACCAAAAGAAATGGAGGCGTTCGTGAGCCTGAGCATGTTTTACCGAACTTTATTCTCTCGGCGATTCTCTGTTTTCTGGGTACGATCATTTACGGTGTTGTAGCAGCAGATCCAACGCGGTACAGCTATGTAAGCATGCATGCTGCTTTCGCCCTGTTCTACTTTGGCTTCTGCGCTATTTCGGCAGTGACTGGAGTTTGACTTGGAGAATTGCTGCCGCACATGTCGAGACCTGCAATAGTGCTGACATGTGGAGGAAGAAATGCCATTTATTTTGGGTACAGTCATTCGTTCAATTATTGGGTCAGTGCGATGCGATGGGTTTTAGAGATACTTACACCCTCTTCGGAGGCATCCTTTTTGCATTGGGGTCTCTCGCTATTCCCTTGTACTTTTTGAACGGACGGATTCGTCGGGTCATGGAAAGAACATCGTTTTTCGGCACTTACTGACGTTCTCCGAGATTGAAGGAGGTCGTCTTAGTACATAGTTTAGTAGCCATTCACCAAATCTCTGTGTCTTTTTAGGCACATGGATTAAGTAGATGAAACTGATGTGCTCCCTGTCAGATTTAAATCATTCAGTCATGAAAGAAAAGAAGAGGCGTTCCTATGCCTTTATCAATCGTCAACGGTTCTGAGTAAGCTCTACATCAGTACAGATACCGTTACTTCGGTGCCTGGATTGAGTTTTGCCCTGCATGATCTGATAAGCTGCAATCCAACCCGAAGCAGATTTGGGTGACATTGGCTAAATCTGATAGAGGGCACAGCAGATCAACGCCAACGCAACAGCCCCGAGCCTGGTAATACTTGTGAACATTTGAGCTAGAGTTGTATGCAATATTAATATCCACATAATTTACAACCCTCCATTGGCGATCTACTCTTCCGATGAACTCAGGCCTTAGGCATCAAATTCGTGATAATGGCGTCAAGTCCCCACTTAGCCCACGGTTAGATCCGCCGCTATTGGACATGAAATCTTATCAGATGAGCTTTGTCATGCGTTGTCACAAGGTCAAGTCCCTCGTAATCAAATCAGATGACTCTTCTCCCCTCTACCCCTGGCCTTTGCTGCCTGAACCTGCAGCCTTCTTGTTTCATCCCGTGAAAAAATTCCTCACCTCCTCATCACCAACCCGAAAATGTCCTCAGAAACAACGCCGCTTCTGGGCGCTCCAGAACCAAGCTCAAGTGACGTATCGCATAATGCCGCGAGGCCTGCTAATCCTAAGAGGCTTTCGGCGGGCGTGGCGCGGATGGCGGTGGTGTCGAAAAACCTCACCCGCGCACATCGGATCTGGCTCTTTACGGGTATTTTCCTCGTCGGGTATGCGTATGGTTTAGAGAGTCAGGTTCGTTTGGCGTATCAGTCCTATGCAACGTCGAGTTTTGATCTGCATTCCTATCTTTCTACGATTAATGTCTTGCGCAATGTTATCGCCGTGGCAATCCAACCTACGGCGGCAAAGGTGGCAGATGTCTTTGGCAGGTTCGAAGTCATCGCCATTTCAACAGTTCTTTATACCCTCGGAATCGCGATCGAGTCAACTGCGCCGTCAGTCGAGGTCTTCTGCACAGGATCGGTTATTTACCAAACGGGATATACATGCATAGTGCTTCTTTTGGAAGTTCTCATCGCCGACTTCTCATCCATGCGAGCGCGCGTCTTTTTCAGCTATCTCCCAGCGATACCATTCTTGATCAACACATGGATCAGTGGAAACATCACGTCTGCAGTGCTGAGCACGACGACCTGGAGATGGGGTCTTGGAATGTGGGCTATCATCTACCCCATTGCCTCACTGCCTCTCCTATCCTGCCTTTACTTCCTCGAGAGGAAAACCTGGGAATCTGAAAGCGGCAAGGAGAGTGATGAGATTGTCCTGGTTTCTCTCAAGACCAAAAGAGGTAGAGCAGATCTGTTCCACCAACTCGACATCATCGGACTTGTTCTTCTTGTACTCGCCTTCTCGCTCATTCTGGCCCCTTTAACCGTCGCTGGAGGTACCGCCAGTCACTGGCGTAGCTGGTACATTATCCTCCCTCTGGCCCTCGGCTTCTGTTTCATGATCGCTTTCATCGCTTGGGAACAACGTGGTGCTCGTCATCCTCTCGTCCCATTCCACCTGCTTCGTGACAGAGGTGTCTGGTCGGCCTTGGCAGTTCGAAGTCTTCTTAACCTAGCATGGTGCACGCAAGGAAACTACCTCTACACGATTCTCATAGTCGCCTTTGACTTTTCTATCGAGAACGCTACCCGCATCATCTCGTTCTTCTCATTCTTCGGAGTCATCACTGGAGTTCTAGCTGGTCTAGTCATCTTTAAGATCCGTCGACTCAAGTTCATCATTGTCGGGGGTACACTTCTGTTTATGGTTGCTTTCGGTGTTTTGATCTTATACCCTGGTGGAGCTTCAACATCGTCTCAAGACGGAATCATCGCCGCACAGATTCTTCTCGGAGTGGCGGGCGGGTTCTTCGCTTATCCGACTCAAGCATCTATCCAAGCCTCAGCAACTCGAGAGCACGTGGCCATTCTCACAGGTCTTTACCTCTCATTCTACAACGTAGGAAGTGCCCTAGGTACATGTCTCTCTGGTGCCATCTGGACTCAAACTCTTTACAAAGCTCTGAAGCATAACCTGGATTTCCAACCAGACGAAACCCTGGCAAAGAGAATTTACAACTCGCCTTTTGCCGTGATCCCGGACTATCCAGTCGGAACGGCCATTCGAGACGCGATTATCAGCAGCTACAGCTCCGTACAGAGACTTCTCTGCGTCGCCGGAATCTGCGTTTGCATACCCATGATCATATTCGCACTTGCCCTGAGGAACCCGAGGCTGTCGGAGCAGCAGGTCCAGACGGAGGATGAGGAAAATCAAGAAGATTGAGGGGTCCAGCTCTTGAAAGGGCTGACGTTTTTGGAGGCGCATACAATTTTACAGCGACGAAACGAATCACTCACGCAATTGCGTTTTAGAAATTAGAAAGAGCATTTTTAGAAGCATGAACTTGCATAGTATTTAACGAACAAACGAATTTTAACGCTTAACTCAAACCTTCTCTGCCCAACGTGCCTGTAACCTTCCAAGCATCATCTTGACATAATCTACATTCGTGACATCCGGCACATTTCTCAACGTCTCACTGTCCTCCCTTGACTTATCCGTAAGGTAATCCAACGGTCCTTTTTCCGCTGACGAGGCAGCCTTGTTGCCATACTTACCCTCAAACCAATCTAGTAGCTTGATAGGAGGGTTCTTGGCAGGATCGCGCTCTGAGTTGCGAAGACGGTCCATCCATTGATCTGTGGGGAGGGTCTCGAACTTGAACCCGGCTTTTGTCATGGAGGGAAGCATGTCGTTTGCCCAGTGGAAGCGCACAGGGTTAAGGATGTGATAGACGAGATCAGGGTCGGAAGAACGGTCTGAAGGTGATGATGCGCCGAGGTTGGCGAGGTCGAGAATCGTTGAAGCAGCGAGATCAACCGGTAGCCAGGTCATTTCCTGTTCATGTAAGCAACTATACTTCAACATAAAATGGAGAAACTTACCTCATTCAAAGATGGCAAGGCACCAAGCGTAACAGCCGTCTGAATCATCAAAGGAATTCCCTCAGTAGTTTTCCACTCCCCAACCTTTGTATCACCAACCAACTGTCCCAATCTCAAAACCCTCGCAACGGCACCAGCATTCTTACAAGCATTGCCAGTAATATGTTCAGCAACATATTTAGACCTCGCATAACCAGTATGCTGAGCATATGCAGGTGAAGGAACTTGTGCTTCAAGAACCTTTCCAGGGCGTGGTGATCCTCCCGCCGATGAAACAGAAGAACAGAAGAAGAATCGCGCGGGCTTGGGTGTTTGCACGGAGAGACTTAGTTGGATTAGATTGTGCACGGCTTTGATGTGCTGATCTTCGAAGGACTGCACGGAGATGTTGAAGTTGACTGCCCATGCGCTGTGGATTATTGTTGTGAGTTTGGTGCGGAGCTCGAAGATGTGGGATTCGCTGAGGCCGAGGTCTGGACGGCTGAGATCGCAGGGCAGAGCGAGGATTTTGCTGCGTTGCTCTTCGTTGAGGGATAGACCGCGAGCTTGGAGGGAGCTGTAGAGTCTTTCGGTGGCGGCAGTGTCGCTGGCTGCTCGGACCAAAGCCCATACTGCGCCAACATTGGGTTGAGCGGTGAGTTGAGCGAGCGCATGTGCTCCAAGAGCACCAGTAACACCAGTGAGCAACACGAGCTCCTTCTCAGGTTGGGCTGCTGATCCCGGAACATGACGTTCAAACGTAGAGTATTTCTCGATCAGATCCTCCATAACCTTTAACTGATCCTGCGCCTCATCACTCGCGCCATTTCTCAATCTCTCAAGTTGGCGAGCAAGTAACTTGACATTACCAGTCTCGTATAACACATTCTGTCCCAGCTCAGATTGTCTACCATCAAGGTAGATCTCTCGCTTGATGAGACTCCACATCTGAATGCACTGAAGACTATCAACTCCAGAGGCAAAGAAATCTGCTTCAGAAGACCCTAGATCGGCACCGCACTTGCTCTTCAACTGTTGAAGAAGGTAATCTTCCAGCTCTGAACCTTCGAGTTTAAGCGAGCCTGCTTCGTCGCCTTGACCCTCGTACCTGTTATAAGCAGCCTCGATCTCCTTCTCGAACTGGCGATATGTAGGTACTCTGATGAAAGTACCCTTATCCGTACGCGGGTAAGCTGAATCAGCTGGCACAATTACAACCAGTTCCTTGGGGATTCGTGAGAATGACTCTGCCCGGGAGTTCGCGTCTTCAACAGACGGCCAGATGGTGTCAAGGAACTCATCGTCGGGCATGTCGGCCACCCGATCAGCCTTGACAATCAGAATACCGGGATATGTCCTTCCATCACCGAAGACAATCGCTTCCTTGACGATTTCCTCCTGTCGAATTCGACCCTCGATAGGAATGGGAAGAACCTTTTCGCCATTGATGAGAGTGAAACGGTCATCTAAACGACAGGCGAATTTCCAGAGATTAGGCCTCGTAGGATGTTGTGTAAAAAGATCTCGCGTACGGAACGATCCAGGTGGGTTATCTGAGTTGGTAGTGCTCTTTGACGGAAGGCCATCTAAAGCAACGCATTCGAACAGGCCGGGAGCGACTTCGTCAAAGATAGTGTAGGGTTCTGCTGGAGGGAGTACACGGATATAGTTCCAGGCCTTATCACCCTCAGGACGAGCCGACGTAGCGAGTCTTCCGGTTTCGGTGCTACAATGTGTTAGCTGATTCTTGTAAAGAGGCAGAGATACTCACGCCCCGTAGTTGCCGCAGAGGTTAACACCGCGCTCAACTAGCCGATCACCCAGGTCATCTGGACATCCACTTCCTGCATAAAGCACAAGCTTCATATCAGCCAGCATCTGAATTCCCTCATCACTCTCGGCAAGCAGCTTAATAACATAAGGAACGCAATGGAAGATCTCAGGCTTCGTAGCCTTAAGCTGCGCCATAACTGTCTCTCGTGTCAAGGGCAGTCCGTAGTTTGTGAAGTAAATCGGTTTGCCGGAGTAAATCGATCGGAATACCTCGTAGAAACCATGGCTGTGGAAGAATGGCGATGTAAGAAACGCTCGCATGTTCATATGCACAGCAAAAGCTCCGATACAGCTTGAGTTGGTGAGATAGATCGGCTTGGGGAGACCTGTTGAGCCGGAAGAATGAATAATGACAGCGACCTTGCGAGATTCCGCTTCGGGGCTGTAATGTCTGACGAATCTTGGCGCATTGAGATGAAAGATGTCTGCGTTTTGCAGGAGAGGAAGAATTTCGAGTTGGCGGTTTTGTTGAACTTCCTTCAGAACAGGGTGAAATGGTGGCGTTGTTAGGATGACATTGCAGTCTGCTAAAGTGAGAAGCTGGGTAATAGCTGGGCTGGCAAGGCGTGTCGAGATCAGAAATGAAGAGTATCCTAATCTGTTAAGAGCAATAATCTGTATCACGACGTGAATACCTGATTGACCCAGCATACCAACAACAGGCGCTTTCTCAAGCGTAGGATCCTATCCAGTTAGTTGTATCCTTATGCCCTCATGAACTAGACTTACCACTGGCTCAAGACCTAGGCTCTGGAGTCTTTGAACAGCCGCATCAGCATATCTATCAATATCCACTGCACTATGCTCCTTGAAATCATCAACACCCGTTTCCGGTGCACCCATTAAAATCGTATCCCCCAACTCCACGGCGCGACGCTTAATCATCTCATTCAGGGTGAACAGCTTCGCCTGTGAGGGCTGCACAGCAGGCTTGTGAGCCTCAACGGCATTGGAGTCGTGTCTGATAGTCATGGTTTCGACAATTTTTGCATACTTAGAGTAGTCCTTCATGTTGAATTATTGAATAGAAGTTATATATTATAGTGAAGAAATCGGATATCCGTATCTCCACATTCGTCAATGGCATTGGGCTAAGAGACGGAAAAGTGAAATCCCCTCATTAACGGATAAATGCCCCGCCAAATTGTCGCTCGGAAACGAGAACCGCCACCGCGGGGAGCTTTGCGAGGTTCATTGACAAGATATCCGATTTGGCATTTTCCGTCAGATTGATCTTGATTTGAGGCTTCGGTGAGGCTGCGGCTACTTTCTCCTCACGATGCTGCATGATATACACCAAAGCCATTCGAGATCGGCAAATGCCAGATAACTATCGAATGACCGGTTGCTTCCCCGTGGTATAGGTTAACCAAGTAAGGAGTGTTGAATCAGAAAGAGGGCTTTGCTTGCGCAATTGAAGTAATGGCGACGTTGTAGCTGCATGAGTTGTGTATATGAGAGATACTCATCTGGATGATTCATCTGAATCGAAAAGCCTATCATTATGGCCGGATGTTTTGTTTTATCCCTTCTCTGTTGTTCAAGGTCGAGAAGCTGTAGCTGGCCATCGGCTGTCTCCACTCAGTGATTACAGACTGACATTTTCCCCTCAGCATCATCCTCAATGAGTGACAAAGCCAACACGACTGGGAGCCAAAGTGAAGCATTTGGCCCAACGTATATAGTTGAGCCAACTGAATCACACACCCATACAGTAGTTCTCCTCCACGGTCGAGGAAGCAGCGGTGAAGAGTTTGCCCAGGAGCTCCTCGAAGAGACTTTACTATCAGATCAATCCAGCCTTGCCCAAAAATTACCCAGCTGGCGATGGGTGTTTCCGTCATCGCGTGAGCTATGGAGCACGGCTTTTGAGGAGGACATGCCCGCATGGTTTGAGGCTCATTCTTTGACGGATACTATTGCTCGACAAGACCTTCAAATCCCGGGCATCAGGCAGTCGGTCAGCTACATCAAGACGATTCTAGACCAGGAGATCGAAATAATTGGCGGAGATACATCAAGAGTGGTCTTGGGTGGAATTAGTCAAGGTGCAGCGGTGGCAATATGGACATTGCTTTGTCTAGACTCTGTCGAGAGACCTCTCGGCGCCTTTTTCGCTACAAATACTTGGCTCCCCTTTGCTTCCAGTATCGAGAACTACCTATCAAACGAGCAAAAGTCGCCTATAGATGCAGGAACTGAGTTTGTCGCTGGGATGCTGGCTCAGTCAAAGGTCTCACATCCTCAATCTCGAGAAAGACCCCCATCAACGACCGTCTTTCTTGGTCATGGAACCGATGACGCGTATGTTGATGTCGAACTGGGAAGAAAGGCGCGAGAGATCATTATTCAGGCTGGCTTTACAGTTGAGTGGAGAGAATATCAGGGAGCAGAGCAAGAGGGACATTGGTTTAAAGCACCAGAAGAAGTTGACGATCTGCTCAACTTTCTTATGAAGCACGTGGAAAAGCCTAAACAACAGGCTCAAGTGTGAATTAGAGATTCAAAAATTGCCATTGTCTTCATTAAGTTTCATTATAGATCTGGGGTCTAGTACTTAAATCCTCAACCTCCTCGTCTCTTAACTGGGGATAGGCGGCTGAGGCGCCTCGTCCCGAACACAAGCAAAGCAGCCCTGTTCATAGTACGCCGACGTTCCACCCTGTGCCTCGCCGAAGGGAATATCCTTCTCATATCCCTTAAACATGAAGCAGATCTTGAAAACAGGGGCATCAGGAGCAGGAGAGTAGTTTTCCGTATAGAAAGAAACACAGCCCGGGGTATTTTCACAGTATTTGGGGCACCCGTTAAGACCAGACGTTGACAGTTGAGATGTGAGGTAGAGCGGGGAGGACTCAAAAGTTCCTCTGGTGACTGCTTTTCCGCAGACTTTGTCGCTGGGAAGCGGGATAATTTGTGTATAGCTTGGGCATGGGGCGCTGGAAGTAGTGGTAGCGGCTTCGGAGGTTGTCTGGATGGTAGATGCCTCTGTTATCGTCTCAATTGTGGAAGCGATCGCGGTCGTGAGATCGGTCGTAGTCGACTGCAAGGCTTCGGAGGAAGACGCGGTCTCTAGAGTGGATGAGGCTGCCGTTGTAAGATCAGTGGATCTGGGCTTACATGCGCCAGCCGAGACAGCCACAGGGCAGGACCAAACATGACAATGCGATGGTTCGAAGCGGGATCATTTTGAGACATAAAAAAGCCACAAATGATGAACTATCGAAAAGGAAGAGAGTCAAGTTTTCTTTTGCGGATTCCCAGCAGATAAGAGGCGTAAGATCGGAAATTGCAATCTGCATCTTGAGGCTTGACTCAACTAAATCTAGTGTAGTGTTGACAAACTATCGATTTTGAGCACGAGGAATAGTCAAGCGGTTGCAACTATCGACTCACTGGTGATAGCGCTATCTGGCACCAAGCTTCTCTAACTTGGCTAGGAGAAGCAAGAAAACTCCGAATCTTGAACCACCTAAGTATTTAGGATAGGAAGTAATACCAATGCCATCATGGGAACAACGCAAACTCCGTGCACGTCCTCATTCCCCGTATTCGCAACCCCTCGCGATGTTTCCTCGGCCAAGCTTTTTCAGCCACCTTCCAATGCGGAAATGTGTGAAAGAGGCAGGCGCCACCCCGCTGCATCGACCATATGACGCTGTTGTCCCATAGAAACCAACACGCAAGGGGATTTCCCATATGGCAATAAGGAACTTCAGTTCTCTCATCTACCCAAGCTCCAGGCACCTTTACCTGAGCATCTTCAAGTGTTGTCCAGAACTCGCCAGACAGCTCCTCTACACAAAGATCCCAGGAAAACGACCAGTCATTAGCACGTGGTCCAACTGAGAGAACCACCAGTGAGGGCCCGGACTCCGGTAAACGCGCCCCTGGCCAAACCTCCACTTTCGTGTCCTTACGTACAGCATTACTTTGGTAACCCCGGCTGTATTGCAGTTCTAGACTCATGTACTCTTCGAGGTCGATGCCAGCTGCTGCAAGATCTTCGAACCACAGAGTAACAGCGCTTTGTATCCACCTTGCAAATGGGAGGAGTCTGAACTGCCGCATCCATAGTGCTTCAAGGATACTGGCAAGATTCCAGAAGGCTCCATCATGCGGATGAATGATATCCAAGGGTGGAACTCCCAGGAGTACCTTTCTCGTTAAGCACCTCCAGTCATGTAAGTTTTGGTCGTTGTTCAAGAGGGCATGAAAATATTGGAATATGAGACTCGAAGTATAGCAGCCGCAGATACCACTCGGGGTCGGTGAACAGCCGTAAGGAGGGAAATCTGAAGTTAAAGCGAAGCCGCTTTTTATCAACTGTAAGAGAACCGTTGGGTTGACATCATACCAGTCAAATGAGGGCAACACTTGACGAATCGGCCCTGCCTCCGATAAAAGCGTGTATACACTTGGAACTCTCCAGAAGGCATTTCTGAAGCTATTTATAGCCAGATGCTCGCTTGATATACCCCCTGCTTCTGTTGTCCATTGCCAAGCAAGCTCCATCGGGCTCTCTGCTACAGGATCATCCCAGAACCACGAGTATATACACCGAAATAAATACGATGGTTCAATGTCAGAAATCCTCATACCTATGAGGATAAGAGCATTGATGGATGCGATCTGTCCGCTAGCAGTGGCAATCTAAAAGGTCAGGCTATGTTTGATCGAAAGACACGGCAACTCACGTCAAGCAATGACTCTCCATAGGGACTCACGTCATGGATTGAGGCTTCTTTGCTCTTGAGAAGTTCGATAATACGTTCAATTTGCCCATGTTTAACGGCTCGGAATATTTTAGCATCCCAGGCTCGGGTGTTCCTAGGGTTCAATTGAAAAGTCCACCCGGTCGATGCCCGAAGTACTGACAAGTCCCAGGATCTTTGTATGAACCAAGGCATATGTACCCTTGCTTGAAAGACTAGAACCAAGATTAGCCATTATCGCATCATTTGCGTGGTATAAAAAAGAATGGACTGACATCGGGCCTTGTCTGGCTCGTAGTGGATTGAAGAGCTTTCGGCAACCTCATAAGACTGGAAAGTGAAGCTGCCTAGTAGACCGGGTCGCCTTCGCGGCAACGGCTTTTTGGCGGACCAAATGTTTAAGTCGCGAGACACAGGAGACTTGGAGTTATTTTGAGACTGCCCGGCCTGTTCCTCTCTAGGTTCCTCACCTTGTGACTGGTCGGATTCTTTGGTGCCTACTGAAAGTTGCGTCTGATGCACTGAGTCTCGCCAGTTTCTTATTTCGGAAATGATAATATCCGGCTGGGCGCGCGATAAAGCACTTTGAATGTCAGCCAACACGTTCTTACATCTAGCAACATGGCCAAGCACTCACATCAAGTAGGTTTGCTAGGAGAGAGACAGTAGTTGAAGGGCTGATGTGAGTCTATGCTGATGATCTTCAATCACGTCTCTCTTAATCCTAACTTTGAGTTGGACTACCAGTCTTCGACTGGCCTTTACCGCGCTGATCTGTGTCCCCATGTCTCTGACCAAGGTATCGAGAGTCTCTACCGCTTTCCGAGAATATTCCAGGCTTCGCTTGGCCGCAGAATCATTTCGGATCATATTGCAAGTCTTTTCAAATTCGTGGTCCATTTCTTCAATGGCAGGAGCCAAGATCTCCAACTGCTCGATGCATCTCTGAATGCTGGCGGGGACATCTTGTACTTCGTCCCATAATCGCTTGAGTCGGATGGTGTTGGTGCCGAGCTTTCCTGCTACTTCGACTATTGTGATAATACTGGAGGCCAGGCCAAGTATTTCTGCCATCTTGATGCAGATGAAGGTATTGAAAACCACCGAAGATAGGTATGGAGGAATTAACAAGGTAAGTAGTAAAGCTGAGTCTGCCTCATCTGACAGGTGCTAGGCTCTGAGTCTCAACGACTCCGCCTCATGCATGATGACACACGTGCTGGACTGTGACTGGCCCATGGGTTGAAAATACAACCCTCATCTAGCGCAGACATCCATTCCAGCTCTTATAGTAGTTTCAAGGTTACACTTGAGATTGCAAGGAGATCCAACATTAGGGCATCAGTCTCTCCTTTGAAGTTTCCAAGCTTTTAGATCCTTCTCAATCGGACAATCGGGGACCAACTTTAATGATCTTTGTCTATCAACATAGGAGTATCAACAAACACTGTGGAGAATGGCGCCATCGTGAGGATGCTGTTGGTTGTCTCTTCAGTCTTTGCCTACTACTGTGGATCCTTCTGATTGGGACGAAACTCGATGGACCTAGGCCAAGTGCGAAGAAGGAATCAGTGGTTAAATTGACGGCTTATATATGTATTACAAGAAAACTGAAGTAGGATCTGTGCCTCCCTACGATACTATTTCTTTGTTTTCATCCCCATCATAAACCTGCTGAAACGTAGGCCCTGGGTAATGCTTCGAGGCTGATAGGAACCACCAGACCGTAATCAAGAAACAGAGACCACACAGAATCACAGAGTTGTAGTTCATCGTTGTCGCATCAAATGGCATACCGAAGGCTACCAGCGGTCAGTGAAATCTGGGAGAAAATATAGGTTTAGGAATACTTACGGAAACAGAAGAACACGTCAAAGACCACAATAAGTAGTATAGTCAGTCCGTTGATCCAGTACCCAAGGTTCTTCAGGTGGAAGGGACCGGGCGAGAATCGTTTGCGGCCGCTCAGGACATTCGACACAATTGGAATAGCGTAAGACACAGTTGTGATGATGATGAAAGATCCAGTCAAGTTACTGAAACCAACCGAACTTCCCAGTGGGATTGCGCCGATACCCGAGGCAATGACTGCCACGAAGAGAGTCGACTCAACTGGGGTACCAAGCTTCGCACTCACTCTGCTGAAATAATTGGAGAACGGCACAGCTTGGTCACGAGCCAAGGTCCAGTACGTTCGACAGTTGGTCAAGACAGTTCCGATAACGCAGCAGAGAGATGAAATGAGAATGATGAATAGTAGGGCGAACGTAGCGGCGGCGCTTCCAGTGGCTTGATGGTAGATACCAGCCAGTGGGAAGGTGTTCGAGTTCCCTTGGAGAACAGAGAGGTCGGAGATGGCATATCCTAAGACTATGGCAAACGCCAATGCATAGACACCACCGATGGAGATGTAAAGAAAGATGGCTCGAGGAAGATCCTTCTTCGGGTTCTTGGTCTCTTCAGCCATATGGGTGATCGCATCGAGAGTTCCAATCGTGAAAGCTCCATTGAGAATGCCAACCATAAAAGCAACACCGTCGTTCCATCCAGTTAGATTGTTCTCATGGAATGAGTTCCAGACGAAATCGCTAGAGGCATGCTTTGAGGGCATAACAGCGACGATAATGATGGTCACAAGACCACCTGCAACGACGAGGAACAGACCAAGCTTCTGTGTATATGGAACAAGTCGGTTCGAGAAAATGACGACGAAGGTACTGAGCCAGATGACGATCAGGTAAGCGACGTAGACATGCCATGCTGATGGAGAGAAGCCGGGCGTGAGAGTGGCGTAGCATTGGACGCCTGCGTTGGCGGCGACTTGGACCAGCGATGCTAGACCGAACATCCAGCCATAAAAGTTGATCCAACCTGTATAGAAGCCTGTGACACGACCCCATTTTGGTCCGGCAGCTATGGTTGCCCAGTGATAGACACCGCCAGAGCTGGGGCATGATGAAGCAAACTTGGAAGATGTTAGATGTGCCGAGCTAGGTCTGGGAGATCGTGCATACCTCTGATATACTTAGACCAATGAAAGTGTAGTAGATCACTGCCACAATGAGGCCGTAGATGACACCTGAAATGCCACCGCTGAGGATAGAAACTGAGATTGAAGAACCAAGGACAACCCAGGCATTGTTAACTGTCACTGCAATGCCTGTGAGCCCAACGAGACCATACTGGCGAGTAAGCTGATCTGTATGGCCAGACGCATTGATGACGGAGCCTTGTTCGGTTGTCTCTCCTTCAGTGATGTCTCCTTTCTCGAGGATACCACCATTGACCTTCTCAGCCTCCATTGCGAGTGTGACAAATTAGCTGACTGAAATGATCAAGTATGGCACAAGAGGTGATGATCAGACTCAATTGCACGCAGTCACATGCTATACTTCTTTTTATATACGGCCATTTACAATTGAGACGCGTGCACTTATATCTATATATGCATGGCCATATGAGGCAAAGATAAGTAACACGGAGATAGGCTTCAGTGGCTTCAGTGCGTGTGCGACCCTATTCTGGCTAGCACCATGTTTATCATGCGGCAGACGGATGCCGATACCACGTTTTTTTCTTATCAGAGCAGATGGTTTTGCTAGAATGCGAGACTAATTGTTACCCCAGCTCGTCTTATCAATTGGGGGTTCCAGATTTCCGTCTTATCTCGGCGCAGAACCGTTACATCGGTCTAGAATCTTACGACTTCGCTACGACATTATTCATGCGGAGAACTTACGCTCAATGGACGAAATGTGCCGTGCTGGCATACTTAGAAGTCACGGAAAGAGTAGAAGGGGGTTGAGGCGAGAACGCTTTCATGATTCCAGAGTGAGATTGGCTGGGTCTATTATTTTCTACCTGGTCATCTATCTCAGTGTACAATCTCCATGCCACCATTCTCAATTCTGTCTGCAGCCCTCTGTATCTCTTTTCGCCAGTCACACAAAGCAATTATAATCCACTCTAGAATACCAACCAGAAACAGTGCGACACATTGCCCAACCCAAAGTCCAGAAAGACCCCAGCCGTGGAATGCAAGCCAAATTCCTGCTGGTAGAGCACCTCCATAGTAGCTAATACAATTGACAAGTGCCCCAACCCATTGTCGGCCCATACCTCGCAGCGCTCCTCCACAGCTTCCATTTAGACCATCTGCTATCTGAAAGAGTGCGACATAAGGCATGATATGAGCGACAAGTGAGATGACGTCCTCATCGTCGTTGAACAAGCGGCCGATGACATTCTTTGTAGACATGAGGATCGCAAGGATGACAGTCCCGAAGAACACAGATAGTAGTGCTGCGGCATGCGCACAGCGTCTTGCCTGCATAGGATCTCCCAAGCCCAATAGATTGCCCAATCTAGAGGATGCAGCAACTCCAAGACCGAAAGGAATAGTGTTGATGATTTGATCCAAGGTCATGACGACAGACTGGGCAGCTAGAGGGATTGTTCCAAGACGGCCAGCTGCAAGAGCAACAATCTCAAAGGCCCACCACTCTGTACCAACGTGAATGACACCGAGGAAAGCAAGCTTTGCAAAGGGGCCGAGATGTTGAAGAGCTCGTCGTGGCTCAAGTCCGCCCCAGCATTCGCCCCCCCTCACGAAGGTGGCATAGCCTACCAAGATGAAGAAGGATAGCCAGTACGAGATACCAGTAGCTATGGGTGATCCGTAAAGACCGAAGCCGAGAGGGTAGATGAAGATGTAGTTGAGCAAAGCATTAAGGGGAGAAGTGACGAGTAGTGCATAGGTACCCGGTCGGTAAATGCCTTGAGCTTGAAGGAACTTCTTCATCGCCTCAAACCATACATAACCAAGGCCACCAGGAATCAACAACTGCAAGAACTTGGGTCCCTGAACACAGATGAAGTCCTCTTGTCCAAGGGTCCGGAAAATGTATCCTGAGAAGCACCAGATGACAGCAACCACTGCATAGAAGCCAGTCAAGACAAACAAGCCTCTCTGCAGCAGTATTCCCAGGTCGTGTTTATTCTTGGAGCTTGTATAGGTACTCGAGCCGAGGGTATCGAGGGCAGTTGTCCCGCCAAGAGCAATGAGCCAGGCTGTTGCCATGGCGAACATGTAGGAGAACGCAGCGGTCGCAAGGGATTCGGGGGAGAGACGGCCAACCATGAGAATAGAGATGGTTTGAAGACTGTTTTGGAGCATGTAGGCCAATATGACTGGCACAGAGGCTTTCACGAGGATGACAGTTTCGGTGAGCCATGGTGAGTGACTCTTGGGTTCGATTGACGGGTCTTGGATAGGTTGGATGAGGGGAGTTTCTTCGTCTGGGAAGGACTCGAAGTGAGGGCGACGAGTTTGAGACTGAGGGGACATTTTGCTGCCTGTTTGTGTGGTTTCAACGACTCCCTTGGAGGGTGATGATGGTGATGAAGGAAGAGGTTTCAAAACTCAATAAGCGACAGCCAGACTCGGTGTGAATCAACAGGACTTCTCAATTACTTCAATTCGACAATCCTTTGCCATTAGAAGTCGGTAAGGGGCACTATTACGATTTGGTAAAACTTTTGCCAACACAGAACTGTTGATAAGCATGCAGTCATAGTGGGATGCATCACTCATGTTGGCATATTCAGCTGCAACGCGCCATTTTCGCTAGTCTGCGGGATTTGCAACCTCACGATCATTAACTTTCACCAACGTAACACAGTATTACCTCGAAAAGCATCGGCGAGAACTCATCGTCGTACAAGAAGCTTATCAGCACGTATCATAGGTTTACTCGATTCGGCAACTTAGCCACGATAAGAATGCGGAGGTTGCGGGGTGCCGATCTGATTCTAGCTGCATCGAGGAATTTACCCCAAACTAGCCTATTCTAGATACTTACGCGCTTCGTGGACGCCCGTTGATATTGAGGTTGTAAGTGATGATTCTTTCTGCAGGAGGCTTTGGTGATGATATCACTTTGGAGGAAGAGGAATTTGTTGGTCAAATGGAATTACGTTGGTGGAATGATGGACCAGCCGCCAGCATGAATGTGACCATGATCCTGATCTGAGTGTCTCCGGAAGCCGAGTTATCATATGGCATAAATACTAGCTATCGCTCTACCATTTGCAAGACATACCATTCTTAACAGTGCTATTCTAGATAACTCTCAGAATGTTGTACAAGTCTCTCGTCTCTCTAAGCCTTGCTTCTGTGGCTCTCGCCCACGGCGACCATAGCCATGACCAAGAGCCCATGTCAGGTCCTCACCAAGGTCTCTGGTACAACACCCTCCCCGGCGATGGCGGTACTCAGGTAAGTATCTCAACTCCGATGGTGGCAAATCAAACTGATAAAGTCTAGGCCGACTCCGTCTTCTCCGGCATCAGCACCTTCGGCCGTCTTCCATATCAGCCATGCTTGAAGGCAAACAGCATCAAGTATGACATTGCTTTTATCGGTGCTCCTTTCGATACAGGTACTTCCTACAGGCCTGGTGCTCGCTTCGGACCTTCTGGTATCCGACAAGGCTCTCGACGACTCAACCTTTAGTAAGCCAGCCTCCCATTACCTTAAAGCCGCTAAGACTAACTCAATCTGTAGTGGAGGTTACAATGTACCTCTGGCTACCAACCCATTTAACAGCTGGGCCACAGTTCTCGACTGTGGTGATATTCCAGTCACCTCGTGAGTAGTCTGTCAGATCATATATCGCTGTGCTAACGACCCAAGATACGATAACCAGTGGGCGCTTCGACAGATCGAGGAGGGTCACTACAACATCCTCTCTCGTCCACCAGCCACAGATGCAGACAAGTCTGGCCCAGCTCTGAAGAGCCGAACCCTTCCTAGAGTCATCACCCTTGGCGGTGACCATACCATTACTCTCCCTCTCCTTCGCTCCATCAACCGTGCCTATGGCCCCGTGACAGTGATTCACTTCGATAGTCATCTGGACACCTGTGAGTCTAAAAGTGTCTCTACTCCCTATCCATTGCTGACATATGAACAGGGAAGCCCAAGGTCTTTGGTGGCTCTCCATCAGAGGTCGCTGCTATCAACCACGGCACATACTTCTACCATGCAGCTATGGAAGGCCTTCTCCGCAATGATACCAACATCCATGCTGGTATCAGAACTACTCTGAGTGGTCCTAGCGATTACGATAACGATGGATACTGTGGCTTCGAGATCGTAGAGGCTCGAGAGATCGATACCATTGGTACCGATGGTATCATTGAGAAAATTCTCAAGCGCGTCGGCACCGATCGCCCTGTTTACCTTTCTATAGACATCGACACTCTTGATCCGGCTTTCGCCCCTGCTACCGGTACTCCTGAGACTGGAGGTTGGTCAACTCGAGAGCTTCGAACTATTATCCGAGGATTGGAAAGCTTAAACCTCATTGCTGCAGACATTGTCGAGGTTGCCGTAAGTGTTACTTGAGGAGTCCAGATAAAAGTGATCCAGACTAACGAAGTGATTTAGCCTGCCTACGACACTAATGCTGAGCACACTACCATGGCAGCCGCTGATGTTCTATACGAGGTCATGTCTATCATGGTCAAGAAGGGACCTCTCAGCCGCATGGTTGAGGGTAGGAAAGAAGAAGAGCTGTAAGAAAGTCACGATTGAAGACACTATGAGATCGTGGGGAATGACTCAATGAGGAAGTGAGGCATCGGAAACATATGAATCACATATAGGATAGTGTGTGTGCTAGATGTATTTCGATTTGTGCTCTTGATTTATAGTTAGAGTTTTTCAAAACAAAACAATATTATATGACAACTTTTCTAATTATTCAAGTTGGGTCAGCTAGTTTCATGGTGAACGATCAAGTAGAGCTTACCTAGTAAATGGCTCGCACAGAGATATCCCTCAAAATCGTTGCAATCCTCTCTGATCTTCCAGATATCCTTTAGTGCTTGCTCAATCACCTTGACATGCAGCGAGCCAATACAAATCTCAAGTTTATGGATCTTATCAAGAATGAAAGTCTTCTGTTCCTCTTTGTAGGCCTCGCAACCCACTGTAAACAGAGGCATAGCCATTGCGACCCAGGTGTTGCATGGCTCGCCTTGGGCCATGTTGCTGATCATTCCGCTGATAGTCTGAACAGCATCCTGTATGGGTTGTGATGAGGAAGGCAAGTCATATAACTGTCGATATAGCTGGATCAGAGTTGCTTGTTGGAAGACTTTGTTGCAGAGGGCAAACTCGCGACCTGATTGCGACGAAAGTGAGGAAATTGAGACGCCGGGCGGTGACTTGACATCTCGCCTAATCATAGCGTTCAGCTTGCCCAGTAAGGTCTCTGCATCAATAGAAGAGTCTTCTAGCCGAGATGCTGGTGTCGATGCGTTAATCTGTTGCAGGATATCGAGAAGCTCTTCGCTGTACCCCAGAAACCCGTCAATCTGATGATTGTACGCGGTATTCGCAGGAACAATCAAGTTGGCCTTCTCTGATGTTATTTTAGGTACGTGCGGTAAAGTCTCTAAACTGCGATACAGCATAAAGAGATGCTTCATCGCAGATCTCAAGGCACTATCGCTTACCACAAATCTGTGATAATCATGACGGCCTTGAAGAAGAGCCTTGATACCCTGCAAGTGAATTGGCCACCTGAACATTCCCTGCTGACCTGAAAACACGTCCGCCAGGCACCAGATTAGGCAAGTTGCAATAAGAATCTCACTCTGTTGTCCTTGTGCTAAAGCTGATCTCAACAAAGGTAGGCCCGAAGATTGCAGGTGTTCCATTATTCGAGATGTGCTCGTTCCTTCGACTTCCGTCATGCCCCTCGACTCAAAGCTTGCGGTTGATAGTGCCAGACTGGCAGAGAGGAGATGAGGAGATTCGAGCATGGTGGGCATAAGGCCACGACGAAAGTCATCGTGGATAGTTGGGTGACTCGACAACGATGCCAGAACACCTTCGGCAAAATGATGCAGCAACTTCTTATACCGCCTTGGGAGCGCCAAGCCATTTGGAAGGGACTCTGGTATTGATGATATGGAATTATCTTCCCCTGTACCAAGGTCCAGGGTGCCGCTGAAGCTTATTGAATTACTTGAGCCTACTCAATGGGGTTCAGTAAGTGATATTACCTTCGTTCCTGTGATGCACATACCATTTCGTCTATTCTGTACTCCTTGACTCCAGACAAGTCTCAGCTCATATTTGCAGGTCCGACGATTCGAGACGCATTGACCGCAGCTAGGCTTCACTTCGTCACACTTACGCCTTCGTTTTCTACACTCACCACAACCTTTACGTGATCGTTTCCCAGTCATGTGCTTCTGCGATCACATGAGTATCGGCATCGGTCAATTGAAGCGGGCAATTGGTTTGGAGGATGAAAGTCTGGGGTAGCAGGGTATTAAATGGTTGAATGGTCACGATAAGAACGAAGCAGTTGATTGGGTGATAAGAATGAGTGCGGGCTTATCTTTACTATCCCGATCACATCTTGAAATTGGTTATTCGGGGAAGTTCTGACTTTCAATAGCATCAAGTTCTTCAGTATAAATTATAAATTATGAGTTCGTCTTTTCTACTGCATTCATCTCTAATGGCTCGATGGTCGTTGCTGCTGAGGTATTATCACTACAAAAGTGGAACTCGACCGTTAGAGTATAACGCGGGTGTCGATTAGCTTGGTACGCGGGCAACCCAGTCGAAGTACCTCGAAGAAAGCCTGCTTCCCTCCCATGATATCCCGGCAGTTGTGAGAATCTACATCCATGATCTCGTTGTTCGAGACCGTTTCCCATATGAGATAGCTATAAGTTCAGCTTGAAATGATCTGAGACCTGACTGAATTCGAATTTCAGCTACCAGCTCAGTCATATGGCTGGCTTTCATGACATTAGATATGTTCTATAGCAATTTATCGGGCATTCAATTTAATATACAAGTTGTTAATAAGATTTATTGTTTGCAGTTGAGAGTTATGGTTAAGAGTTTGTAGCCTTATCCCAGCATATAGAAGTTAGAGATATTAATTTGCTCGATAGCGGTCTGAGTCCTCCTCGCTAAGGAGACACTGTTAGTTTTAGTTTATTGAATAGGTTATTCGCACAAGTGGGAGCTTACAAGAGATGAAATGATATTATATAGCTTATAATTACTGTATACTGTTGCCAAGCCCATATAGTAACATGGAGAGCAGACCGGCAGAGAATATTGACAGCATACATAATGATTCCTAGTGATTAGGAATGGACTCTCCATCCGAATAAAATGGTTAAGGGCATTTCTTTCTCTTGTGGAAGCTATGATACGGCAGTAGAATCTGTGTGATCGATGAGTGCCAAATCGTCCCAAAGAGCTGGCGACAAATTAGGTTCAGTTGGTAATCAATAGCACCAGATATACGACAGAGGAGGACTTGACGCCTTACACCTTAGACAAATGAAATTATTGGCAATACGGGCGTTTGATTTTCGGGCTTGTTCAGTTTTACTGACATGTGAATCCCATTCTGTCGGGAGGGAGCCAATCTGCCCGAAAGAGACTCAACTTGTCTCTATTCGGACGATTAACCGGCTTTAACCATCAATACATCACAGCCTTGGCGGTGGCTTTTTCTGCTTGGCGATGGATGAACCAATGGAAATCACGATTTTCGAGCTTCCCTTCTTGGAGATCACCGCCAGTTTCATTCTTTTCTGTTTCTATAAAACTTAGAGGCTCAGCTGAATATTTCGACTGCTCAGTACCAGCTCATCAGCCGTGTCTAAGATTACTTCTGCTTCATCAGCATCTCTTTTCAAAATGTCGTCCGCACTTACTACAACCGTCAATATCATTTCCGTGGCCATTTACACTATGGTGAGACCAACCGGGTCAGTCATAGACGCAAATCCCACTGCAACAACAATCGGGCTGGGGTGCCCAAGGCACGAGAACATGGAATGTAATCAGAACTATACCAATACCTTCGTGGTCGGGCCATGGGCCAGTACAGTCGTTCCAGAAGGACTGCCTTCTACTGGAACGTTTCGATGGTATTTCGAAATTGAAAGGGAGGCAATATCGTATGAGTGTCTCATGAGCTCTGGTATACGCAAGACTTGCACTGGGCTTCAAGTTCCGCTAGGTTATACGAGGTGGGATACAGAGAGGGATTGGACACGTAATAGCTGGACTGTGACAGAGACGGATGAAATGCTGGATACCATTCAGTTGCCGATCGTCCTCACGTCTGGCCAGGAGCAGCTGGGAACTGATGTTCAAGCTACACCTACAGAGGATGCCAGCGAGATCTCTGCTTCACTACGAAAAGCCACGACTGAAACCTTTCCTCCAGTCACCCCGACCTTTTTCATTTACGATGCAGAGGAATATATGATACATACACCAACGGGCTCAGTCGTAAGCGCTAATCCCACAGCAACCACCATCGAACTGGGATGTCCCGTCCAGTCCAATTGCCCCTATGAATACAGCAACACCTTTGTCGTCGGGCCATGGGCTAGTACCGTCGTTCCGGAGGGTTCACCGTCGACAGGCACCTTTCATTTTTATCTTGCTAACAGTCACTGGGGAACAGCCCTCTCTGTGGAGTGTCTTATGAGCAGCGGCATGCCTCAGACATGCACGCACTTGGTTACAGAGATGCAAACCAGGACTTGGAAGGGCGGAGATATTTATGGGGGCCCAGTCACTGAAACCGCGACAAATATGATGCCAGGCGCGACGTTGGCAACGCAGTTTATGTACATGTCAATTGTTATCACTGCTGGTCAGGAGCTACTTGGGGAAGCTACAACAACTTCAACTGATACAGCGTTACCGGAGGAGACGAATGGGGTTGGATCGAGTGCTGCCTGTATTGCGGGTGTTGTGGCCATGGCTGTGATTGCCTCTCTTATCATTAAATAGTGAGATGCCATCGCTGAGAATTTGTTGATGTCTGGGATCACAGTAGGAGACTGGTATATCACAAGGTAATTACAATGAGAGTATGTACTCCGTCTCAGAGCGGAATTCCGCTTTGATCGCGAGATATCAGATTAGCCGGCTTTAACCACCCGAGATTACTAGCCAAGCTCAGCCCTAGCAGGCTCCTATTCATCGTCCCATGAATTGGCCAACCAGAGTTATCAGTTGACATTCCATTTTGAGAATTCGCCGAGATCCATGCTCCCTGTTGTTCCTCTTAAAGCCTAACCATTCCACTCAAGACTCTTCATCACCAACATCCCACCATAGTCATTCATTATAACTAAAATGTTGCCAGCACTCACCACACCAGTCTTCATACTTCCCTTGGCTCTGTACAAAGAACAGACGCCCTCGGCGGTAGTCATCGCCGCCAATCCAACAGCAACAACAATACAATTATACTGCCCTGACGAAGTCTCCGCAGCATGCGAATCATCTGGGTACAACAACTCCATTGTAATCGGACCATGGGCAAGCAAAACTGTCCCAGCTGGCGCGGCTTCAACGGGCGTCTTCCATTGGATGTTGGCATTGAACGATCTGGGCGGTGCCAGTTCTGTTGAGTGTCTTGTGAGCAGCGGCACGCCTCAGACTTGTACAACCATGGCGCTGCCGAAGGAAACTGGGGAAGACGGTGTTACCGACGTTGTGACCGGTTACGGAAGTATCACGAAAGAATTTGAGCTCATGTTTGGCACGCTGCCGATCATCATCACCAAGGGCCAAGAGCTGCTTGAAAGAGCATCTCAGGCCACGACTACGGAAGATTCTAGTGCTGCTCAAGCAACCGGAAGTGAGACTGAGGCTACAAGTGCAGAGGTCACGGCTACTAGCGCTTCAACTGATGCTGCGGCACCGAAGGAAACTAATGGGGCTAGATCGAGTGCTGTCCGTATGTTAGATGCCATATTAATGGCTGGATTAGCCTCCTTCATTGTGCAATTTTGAGGGGTTAACATGAATCTACGGGATATTTCCTAAGAATTATCCCGAGCGAATTCCAGGTGATGGGAGTACTCCAGAGCTCAATGTTTAGATACACATTCAGCAAACGGTATCACTAAGTCGCCATATTATACGTTGCACATGCAGTCTGATAATTATAGATGGAATAAAAATATCTTATTTATCAGTTTTTTTTTTAAAATGAAAGGACTTACGAATCCTTCTCGTTCACTGGGTTAGGGATCGATGTTTCAAGTCGAGCATTACGTCAGCTAAGATCAGCACAAAACCAACGCAACCTCATGTTCGAACTGTCATCACCGAAGTTCACCGACCAAGAATAAACCCACGAAAACAATGTCATTAGGGCAAACTCAAGAGGCCCTCGCATGGAGGGGGCGACAGACGACGATGCGACAGCAGCAGCAAAACATGCCGCCTGCAGTAGTACAAATCGTCCTCGCCCAGGCTAAACGTCAATTCGACGAGCTCCAGCGAATGACACCAGAACAGCGACGCGCGGGCAATCGTATGGGCGCCTCCTATGACGACATTCCCATCACTGAGCCCAATGATCTGATGCTTTTCAACGGCTTTTCTTCCACACAGCTCGATTTTGTCCAATTCGGCAAGGCTTGTCGAGAAGGCGATATGGCTACCGTCGAGTCCATCGTTACCTCTAAATCTCGCACGCCAGCTTTCCTTCACGAAGGTCTTTTTAACGCTTTGGGTAGCGGCAAGGTTGATGTTACGCGCTATTTACTTGATGCTGGAGCACCAATCACAAGAATAACTCCATCATGGGCTTTGGCTGCTCCACAAGACCAGCAAAAGCCCTTGTTCGAACTGCTTCTGCAGCACGGCTGGACTGTAAACACACCTGGGTTCTACGGAGCTGTCCTACTACCATCCGTTATCCGTTCGGGCAACGATGATCTTCTTGACTGGTTTCTTGAGAATGGTGCAGATCCGAATCTTGGCAAACAACAGGACAATCGCGACCGTTTTGGCGATCCTGAAACGAATTCATGCGAGGCACTCGAGATTGCAGCAACGATAGGCACAGTCGAAACGGTACAGAAGCTGCTCCATGCTGGTGCCAAAATTGACAACGGAGCACCATTGTATTATGCAGCAGGTGCCTATCCACCGGGATCAAACCCTCACGCTGGAGTTGTAACACCAAGCAAAGAATTTGACCAGGCGAGGATTCCTGTCATGGAATTACTGGTAAAGAACGGTGCGCGGGTTAACGATAAGACAATCTCGCGCCATGTGACAGCGGAGTATCCAATTGTCAATGCTGTCATGGCGGGCGCTATCGAAAGGGTTAAATGGCTGTTGAGTCAAGGCGCAGATCCAGATATGAAGGGGCAGTTTGGTAGTGCTCGCGAGTATGCTGAAAAGCTTTCTAGTGATGAGATGAAGCATGTATTACAGGTACTTTGAGGGCTCAGGATGGATTGAACTGACGATGGGTGTGGAGGAAACCCTTTTAGATATTGAGACTTGAGTGAATGAACAAATGGTTTGAGAATAAAAACGAGTTCACACTACGGTCTACAGCTCGATGCTATTGTGACCTGAGAATCCCGTATATACTTTTCATATGCATACCATTTATTCGTGAAGTACGGAACCAAGATAAGCTTATTGTCAGCATCATTTGGCAACCTATCAATGACTTCAACGCTGCCTCGTAATGCTTTCGTGTCGCGACGTGTCGCAAGAGCTGAATGCAGGGTCTTTTCAGGCTGTGCTAGATCAGGCGCCTACAAGGTCCTGGCTCTAGTGGCGGTGCAGTCCAAGCGCTGGAACGGTATGTCCCATTGGCCGTAGTTGGCTCACACAGCCACTAGAGCCCGCTTTTTAGCCCTGAACGCGTGTCAGAGACGAGTAACCTTAATTCTAAATATTCCCCGTTGTCGTTTTAAAAGTCAATCTCTCTCTACCCCTAAAGTCCGCGTTTCCTTAACCTTGTTCCTAATTTCAAAATTTTCAACGACAAAACCCTAAGAGCTCACATCTCAAACTCTATCCCTAAGTAATCATCCGCTCAAACATCTATACTGCAACCTACCAGACCTTCAAATGTGCTTATTCAGTCTCTTCTCAAAAGACAAAGACGAAAAGGACGATCTACCGCCTCCACGGCCAACAAGCCTTGGGCGCAGAACACCAGAGGCTACATCAAGACTCCAAGGGAGCAAATTCGACGGTAGTCCAAGACCATCAGGTGACAAAGACAAGTACGGTTACGGAGTCGGCTACAGCTCTGGCAATGGATCGTTAGGCGTTGGTGGACCGCATGGCGGCGGTGGCCTGTATGGTGGTGTCAATGGTGGTGTTTATTCTGGCGTCAGTGGAGGGCCAAACGGGGGTGTTAATGGAGGAGTTTATGGTGGTGTTTCAGGGACAACACATGGTGGCGGATTGGCGCCGGCTGGAGGGTATGGGAGTTCACCAGGAGGAGGGCATGGATACCTGTGATTGAAGGGAAGTAATTGGCGGCGGATCAATATTGCATTTTTTTATTTTTAAGCGCTGAAATATCCTAAGATACCTCGAACAAAGAAGAGACTTTGTCGCCTTTGATCGGGAGACTCAAGAACAAACCAGCATCGCAAGCGGTTTATGGAACACTGAGTTGCATGTTGTGCTAGGGCCGGTAGCCGCCTATTACTCTGCTATTCTTTGTCTCCAATTAACACGAGCTTTCCCATCACGCTTGTCATCTTCTCAAAGCGAAAACGAGGTATCTGCCTATACGGCTGTCGGCTGTTTGATGAATGAACTTCGTTAAAAGACTTGAACACGCGCTTTGTTGTATGGGATAGACACGTGAAAGTAGAAAAAAAGGTTAATTTGAGTAACCAATGCACCTCAGTGATGGTAGCAGAACAACTTAAGCGATGTGTCTCATTCACCGCGACTTGAGCTTAAGACTGTTCGAATGAGATCCATGAACTACGTGATACATGCAGCCCGAACAATGGACCATCTGTTGTGTACCTAGTTGAACAGTAAATCTCTGAGCCATAAGTCATGGAATGATTCGATGCTCATCAATCATTGTTTGTTCTCATGAGGCTTCACTATCCCGTAGCAGCTTTGAGAAAGTTACGTACATTTTAACCAAAGTTGAGATTGCAACAACACGGTCACTATTCGCAGTGTAAATACATTTCCCATTACTCATCTTCAACTTCAACTGAGTTTCTTTCCTTCTCACAACCCACCAGCCTCTCGTCTTTTCACCCCCCCTCTATCTAATCTACAATCTTCTTAGCACACTCAGCCTCTATCTTGTTTTCCGGTACGGTTATTTAGCCCCCCTTTGCCTCGGTCTTCCTGTCAGAGTATACCCATTCCCCAACAGTATTCTGTTCAGCACTATTCCACCCGACACTATGGAGTGTGAGTAGGTCCACGACTGGCTTCTATGTCTAATGGAGGCAATCGCCAATCCTTCACGAGAGGACGAGTGGTCCCTGGAGGATATCTATATGAGCCATGGCGATAGGCTCAGATATGTCGCCATGTCTGATGATGAATATACAGCCTTTTTACAATGGCGAGAATCACAGAAAGGGCAGACAATGTTTTCATCCTATTCAGTCCTTGTAAACCCTCTGTTTGCGACTGTTATTTGCTGTCTGATCTTCAACATCGCACTCCCACAGACCAAGGAGTTCACTTTTGGTCTTTTCAACTAAGTACAGGGGTTTGATGCACGACATAGAGAACAACCCGAAATGCATGAGCCTTTGGGGCTTTGACATAAACGCAGTACCACTCTTGGAGATACTGGGGGCACTACGATTCTAGCTAAATCACTCCCGTCTTTCGCTTTGTTGTATTTGCATGAGATGAAAGGCGATATCACAACAACCTTATTTGCGCTGTGTCTTCGAAGCACCATCTCGGATGGATAAGATGCTAGCATTCAGGGCAAAATATTACTGTTCACGAAAGTAGATTAATCAATACTCTTACTAGTATCAGACGGTGTTCATTTCATTTCTATGCTTTAGTTTGATGTTGATCATTCCTCACCTCAGAAAATTATTAGTAAATGAGACGCGACGAGTTTAGTGAGGACTCAATTCCCTCTTTTTCGCATTCTGGGCTTCTAATATATTTGTTCAAAACTACATACTCATTTGGTCAATAATCATATGATTGTATTAATAAAAGCCATTCGCCGTTTATGCTTATACTATCCATTTCCGGGGAATGCTCTGATCCACTGATTACTCAGGACGATCACGTGTGCATACTACCGGGGTCTAGATCAAAACAGCGACGACTTTACAATACCCCGAACCTCCCGCATTTCACACTCATGGCGGCTAAAGATCCCCCCAACAGGTCCACCCTGAACTATACAGAGATAACCGAAATGGATGCTCCGGCTGAAAAGGTGCAGCAGCATCAGGTTGCATGCTTTAGCTGCCGCGCATCGAGGCAGAAGTGCGATCGCCAGGATCCTTGGTAAGTCGGTCTAGCCCTAGCCACCTTCACGCGAGACTGACACGGCGGTATTAGTTCTCGCTGCGCTTCTCATGATCGCATCTGTAAATATCCGGCTCGTTCGAACAGGGGCCGTAAGCATGGTAGCACAAAGTAAGACCATACACCACTCATAAGGCGCTTCTGACCGCTCCCAGCAAACCTGACAGTGTAGAGAAGCTCCTCGCTCGCATCGAAGAAAGCGGTGCCCGTGAGGAAATCCTCACAGCTCTTTTAGGCCAAACTCTCCCCAGTCCAAATACAACAGTGTCTATAAGAGGAACTCCGTGGACACATGGACAGGGGACTGATTCAGCGCCCGAGTATGGCCACGGTACGAGCCAATCGTCGCATTCAGTCACTCACCGACGTTCAGTCAGTTATGACGAGAGCGATGATGCCGATGGTTTGGTGTCACCGATAACAATGGTCACGGCTGCTATTTCGATGAGTTCCTCTGCGGCTTGTGACAGACTTAGATCTCAGATGCCGATGCAGCCGGGCATGCGCGAAGCTATCATGGCGCCGATAAAAGAAAGACTGGCTTTGTATTTTGGTAAGCGCAAGAATACGAATACCTCTTTCGTCTGTCGTCTAATTCGTATCAGGCCCACATAGAGCACAGCAAAAAGACTGGGAGGTTCTGGCAACTCAAGCAGTTGATTCTCCGTTCAAGTTAGAGAGAGACACTTGCGATCCACTTGCTTCAAGATTGATCAATGATAACGACGCTGCGCTATACTTCCAACTGTAAGTCAACAGCCAAAGTTTGGTGTCGCTGTAATGCTGACGGATAGAAAAGATTCTTCCAGATTCGCCATCCTCTGATCGGCCTTCTAGACGCCACGTTACATACTCGCGAATATGTCTATGGATGCTCATTCACCTTATTTTCCGTGATCTGCGCTCTAGGATGCGCTGTCTCGGCACGCCCTCGCGACCGAGCCATATACCCCGTTCTGTCATCATTAGCTAGTGGCAATATCAGATGGTGTATCGCTGCGTCGGTGAAATCCCTCTCAACTATCCAAGCCATTGTCGCCTACCAATACTGGGCACCTCTCTCTGCAAGGCAGGCAGATGATCCATACTGGCTAACACTGAGCCATGTAAGTGCATTCATGTAAGATCATATTTCGAATTGCGTGCTGACTTCTTCGAAGGCTGTTCAGTTAGCCAAAGAGATGGGCATTAACAGATCAGATGTTGTGAAAGAATATGTCAACGCAGAATTTCCGAATGCTTCACCAGAGCTGGCCGACAGGTATGCTAGAAACTACGAGAGAGCGTGGCTATACACTTTTATCGTAGATAAAGGCTTCGGGGCCCTCAATGGTCGCTTACAGTGTATGAGCTGGAGGGCAGTACCTCGTAATGCAGTAGATTGGTGGAAATCACCTATGGCAGAACCAACAGATCGTATCATCAGTGGAGTAATCGAGATTAGGGGATTATTGGTAAGTTCGATACTGAGGCGACCGAATTCCAGCTGACGATCATTGTTACAGCTCCAGGCGATGGAGAAGCGTCGACACATAGTCTCGACACCAGCTTTCATCCTAGAGTGGCACAAAGAAGCTTACGAGCGACTAACTCGCGTCCGCAACGAACGCTGTCAGGCAGATGACCTGCCATCTTCGAAATATCTCCCTATCCTCGCTTTCTATATGGATCACAGCATTCTGGTCTTTAACGCTCAGGCTTTGCGAGACTTGACGGCCTCTGAGGATAGTGCGGCAGCATCTGCACTTTTGATCATCCAGAGAAAGAGTATTGAAGTTGCTGGTCGTATCTTTGACCACTTGGTGACAGATAAAACAATGAACGACGTCTCAGTTGGCTTTCAGAATAACCAGTTTATTATGATCTGCCACGCTATGACTGAGATACTACGGGTAAGTCTCTTTCTTTCTCAGATATTTGAACATCAGTAACCTGGTACCCAGGCCGTAAAGAAAGGCGGCATTACAGCAGAAGAAACTGCCGCCGCTGCAGAAAAAGTTATCAGTGTCATTCCATTCTTTGACCGTGTGGTACAGCACCTTCCAGCCTCATCATCTGTACACCTTTACTTTGATCTTGCTCGTTTCTTTGCATGTCAGATCGACTCTTTGCTTGCGCCACCTGATCCACAGGCTTCACGAGAAACGATCGATCAAGGAATGTTTACGGATGAGTGGTTCAAATCTGTTGATTCGGGCGTGCCAGATGTTGCCACGTATATAGATATGGGATATTTGGGGATGGATCAGTCAATGATGGATGCGAATGGGTTCTTCGATTTTAATAACTTTAATGGTATGGCATAAAGGTTTGACGGCATCAATATTAGGGGTTAGGCGTTGGTATTTTGTGGTCAGTTATATGACATCAAACTTGAGACACTTTAAATCGAAACTCGTCGGTTCCAGGTCTTGTCCGTCTTCTCTAGGTGCTGAGGTAGTATACCTTGCTTTCTCAGCACCCAAGCTTGGAATCTTCCATCGTGACTCCAAGTACGCAAAAGGATGCAGCAATGTACAAAAATCCAGCAAACAGCTGCGCACCTAAGTAGCTTCCTGTTCCTGTAGAGATCTCCAGAGCAAAAGGAGCACTAAACGTCGATGAAGCAGCCATAGCGACCAAAAGACAACTCACAACGCCGATGCTAGGTTCTCAAGTCCCATAACCTCGACGAGGACAGGTGATATGTTGACCCAAAAGACACCAGCTGACAAACCTCCAACCAGTGCAAATGTGAGGAGTACGCCAAATGAGTCTGCGTTAATCCATATCGCAAAGGTCAAGATTCCGGGGATGAATGACATTATGAAGGTGAGGTTAATTCTACCAAACCGATCGCTAAGCCAGCCGGTGCAAGGACGGCCAATGGCTTGACCAAACATGAAGAATGCTGGGATCATCGAGGCTTGTGGCAACGAGAGTCCAATAACATTTACGTAATTGGCGAGTGTGAAGATGAGCACGAAGTAACCGAGCATGCTGAAGGCGCCGTAGGTCAAGACAAGGAGATACCCTGGTCTGTTTAGAAGACTTGTGTCGAAAGCGAGTCTTGTTGCTTGTGCGTGATATCGAATTCGTATAAGCAGTGTACAAGTGATGTTCGCTACCGCCGATACGATTGCCAGAATCCGATAAGCCCATTCCAAACCCATGTTGCGAATAATGGCCCCAGTAGCGAGTGAGTATGTCAATCCTCCGAGACCAGCCCCAGCGAGGGCAATGCCGATAGCCAAGGCTCTTCGTCTCGTGAACCACTGCGATATAATTCCATAAGACGGTAAAAACAGCAACCCCATTCCAGTTCCAAAGAGTGCTCACTGAGAGAGAAACAATTGCCATATTTCAGTAGATAAGCTTGCACATACAAGACTGACAGACTGTACTATAGCCCCAATAAGCATCGTCAGTCTTGTACCAAGTTCTCTAGCCACGATAGTCGCGAATGGTGGGTTTAACATCATAACACTTACACTGAGTGATCCGGCGATGGCATATATCAGTGGTGTTGTGCCAGGGAATGTATTCTCCTTGACGAAGTGTGCGAGAAATACGAAATATGATGCGTTTATACCCCACGAATGGCCGTTGACGATAGCCACTGAGGTTGTGACGACCCAACCGTATCCTCCATCTGGGGCTTTTTCGGAACTCGGCGAAACCTCTTGCGTCTCCAAATTCGGGTGCATTGAGGTGTCTTTGGCATTCATGTTGAAGCTCTATAGGTTTGGATCAGAACCTAACTTCTACTAGACCTTGAGACTATATATCCTCTCATACACTGATACATGGGACAGTTCGTAGATATGACCATAAAATCGGACCATCGGCAGACTTTGGGAGCAGGCCATCATAAGCTCATGTCTTTTCTTAGCGCTGCCAAGACCGTAGTTCCGTCTCCGCCATAGCTAACCAAAGACTCGGAACCTTGACATAAAGGCCCGATATCGACTAGCATTTCCTCGGAATGATGAATAGTGAGCCCACTGAGGGTTCCTATTGGCTTTTTTGGCTAATTCTCATCTATATGTACTCATATATCGATCAGATATTGGCATATATCTTGAAACCGTTCTTGGTGTCTAACTCCACTGGAGCTTCTTCTTCGCTTCCATAAGAAGTTCCAAGACTACATTACTTATCATATTCTCTCGTCTAATTGTGTCAAAGGCTGCGATATCAGCTTCGTACAAGGCCCTAGGTCCTCGAACCAGTCAATGACGGTGCATCCTCAAGGTCCCGAAGTTATTGGCCAAACAACTGACTTGTATGTGTCTCCGACATGATCCAAGAGCTTACACGGCATAAGTACTCTTCCAGCCCGCTGTAAGATTGTTGTGAAGCTGGACTACTGATACTAGTTCATTTCGAGCTTCATTGCTTAGCCGTAAAAGACCCAGCACTGCCATTGGAGGTCTTGACCTCCATCCAATGTTCAGAGCCAAGCTGGAGTGGAGCGAAATTTCTGTTTCTATCGACATGAGAGCCGTTTGATCATTGCCTTATTCAACTCATATGCGTACGTTCTTCTCTCTGTAAACCAGGCTTCGTGCCTAATATGTAAGTAATTTGTTGCCTCTAGTCGAGTTCGTCATCCTATCAGCATTGTCCACAGTGATGCCGTCTTCAATATCAACTGAAGCCCATGCTCCAGGGTTCCGTATTCGCGGCTTTTTATGCAATTCCAATAAAACCATTGAAAATGGAAGACGGAGAAGTTCAGACGAAGCGACGCTCCTCCATGATCCGTCCCGTGATCTAGGCCCAACGAGAGAAAGGTCCGACTTGACTCTTGGACTAGACATGGTCGACAATGCCTTCGCTTAAACAAAGCTTACATACACTATCGCTGGCAGAGGAGCAAATCTCAACGTCGGTGGTTCCATGGGGCAGTTTGCCGTGCTTATCGGGTTTGAGGCATGCGCTGTTCGCTACCCCATTGCGAGATGCGACGGCTGTTATTATTCCAAGACGGCCAATTGCGAAAATGATACCATCAAATATTGCAGTCAATTCGCTGGGAAATTCTTTCGTACCTTGTTCACCAAAGGGGGCGATGACAGGTGTAAGATCCGTCGCGAAATCGTTGGCGAATCGTGCCAAAAGTCAGTCTCGTTATTGGTACCGTGGATTGTGCGGGGACGCGCTCGTAGGCTGAAAGTCTCTGAACGGCTGCGTACTTGAGGCCTTGACACTATTTTCAGCGCTGGGGTGCGCCATGAACGGGCTCTCGCTCCAATGGGTTGGCTGTGCGATGCACCATTGTCTGCCAACATGATGCAGGCACCAAATACGTGAAGAGCTACAGAGGCACCCCAACAGAAGTTGGGAACCTCATCCGCGAAGTTAGAAGTCTCTCTGTCATCTTGCTCAACCTTTGCCTTATCGCTTTCGACCTAGAAGAGACTGGACCACCCGAAGCAACTGCTGCTGTTCACGAGCCGCCAACTGTTCTTCATCCGCATTATCTCCACGATTGCCACCAGCTGCTGAGTCGCCTGGAGACAGGTCTTCCGCGTACAGAAGCTTCCTTAGATTCGGGTTCCGGGCGCTCAAGACTACAAGCTCGACTAAAATGGCCTTACACTTCAACCGAGTCCAGAGAAATGATCCAGGATATACAGCGTTACAACCAGATCATCCACACAGCTCTTGCCGCCGACTCTCTGTCCAAGCTCAAACATTGCTTATCGCGACAAGTCGAAATGAAGGATGGCCTTAAAAGGACCAATCGCACCGCTGAAAAGATCTTGGACATACAAGTCAAGATTGCCCTCGATGCCAAAAGAAATCAAGTCCTCAAAGATTTTGGCCAAGTTAATCCTCGGGGCGAATACGAGATAAACGAAGCCTACGGCATGGCCTCACCGGCCTTTAGCTCACGCAAGGTCCAGAGTTTGACTACTAGTACTCAACTCCGGCTCCAAGGCTCTGGTGCAGTGGTATACCTGGTGCTGGGAAGTCAGTCCTTTCTGCAGCCGTGATCAAGGAGTGTTTGCAAAGAAACGCTCATGATGCACACAAAGCTACTGCGTACTTCTTCTGCGCCTATAGACATGAGCGCTCCCAGCATCTGGTCAATATTCTTTCCTCTCTTTGTATCCAACTCGCCCTGCAAAGCGAAAACGCTTTCCATATCTTAGAAGAGTATCACGACCAGCTATTCTCAAGTCACCACCTCTCTTCAAAGCCCACCGCCGAAATGCTCATACAGATACTACATCGTATCTGCGCTTGCTTTACCCGCGTCTACATTATCGTCGATGGTATCGATGAGTGTGACAATCGAGTCGAAGCAAATGTAAAGTGCTTGGCTGAGCTTGCGCTGTCACAAGGGAACAATGTTATTAATATGGCGTTATTTAGCCGGGACGAGAGCATTATACGCACACGTCTGTAAAGGGGATGTAAGTTGCACTTGCTCCGATATCACTTACTTCTAGCTAACGAGTCTCGAGGTTTCGCTGGGTAGCCTGCCAACTCGACTACATGTGTGAACTCCCAACAGACAGAGCTCGACGTGAGGCCTTGAGCAAGCTTCCCCCTTCGCTCTATGCAACTTATGATCGTATCTTACTAAGAATTGATGGTTGCAACGATGCGGTAAAACGAATAGTCAAGGGAGCGCTATTAATGCTCGCGACGACTTTCTCCTCACTCTGCTTTGAAGAAATCTGCGAGGCCATTTCCTTGGAAGACGGTGCAACAACTCTCGAAGATGATGAGATTATAGAAGAAGAGGAAGTACTGCGATGGTGCAGTAGTCTTATTCGAGTCGACAAATACGGCTCTTTCGCCAATAGCAAAAGAATTCAGTTTGCACACTTTACAGTCCAAGAATATCTTCAATCCTTGAAGACTCGCAATTCGGACCATCAATACCCAAAGCTCAGAGAATACGCTGTTTCGCGGGTAGATGGCACCGACTTCTTTTCTTACCTGTATTTACGCTTCCTCACTATGGAGGACATGGAGCGATTTCCGCCTACCCCTGACATAACATGTAGTATTGAGGACATGCTTGCTCGACGCAGACGCAGAACTTTTTACCGCAAATCAGTACTATCTTGGACACCATATAAGACACGACCGTCAAATATGGAGGATGAGACAAATAAGCTCCTGCGGAAACTCTTCCAACCCTCCAAAACGCCCTTCTTCTGTCTGTGGGCAATTGACTTCATATTCAGTCATCATCCCTCGTCTTCAACAGACGCCTCTTCTAAGTCAAGAAGAGTTCTATCGAAAGTCATCACCGCGGTGCTCAGACCTGAATTCACGCCTCTTCACATGGCAGCTGCATTCAGTATGTACGACATATGTCAAGAGTTGCTGGAGAGTGGCTCTGATGTGCTGGCATACAGCAGATTCGGCACTCCATTACACTGTGCCCTCGGCGGTCGAGGTTTCTTTTATAGTTTTCTGAACTTGAAAAGCAACGATATCATATCGGGTGGTCCCATTACCAATCGAAAAGTCTTTCATAGTGCGCACCAGGCTCAGCTACAAACAGTCCAGTTGTTGCTGAACGCTTCAGTCTCGCCCCTGACATCCCCTTTACCATCAGAAACTATCATATCGCTCACTTTTTCATGCCCTTGCCTATCCACTAACAACGCCCAAGTTATTATCAAGCTTCTTAGGGCTGGTTTGTCAATAACGGCTCAAGATGTGCAACTCTTCAGGATCCGTTATGATCCGTGCGTGCAGATGCCTGCTCTCACATCTGAGACCTCTCTGATGTGGTCTCTCTTTCCAGAATTACTCAAGGTCCTTGGCGAAAACCTTACGCCAGGCTGTCCCAGATTTGTCCTTCACCAGGAAACCGCAGACTTCATCTCAAGAGCAAGCAGAATGGGACAACCCCAATGCCGAGGTGGGCAGTCGATTGAAGGCGCCAGTAGCGAAGAGGTCCTCAAATACTTCCATTTGCTGATCATATTGAACGATGGAATTGGGATGAGTGCTTTCCTTACCACTTCGAGAGCCGATATGGCAAAGTCGACCGACATTGATCTCAAGCGTCCTGGCTGGAATGCTCCTCATCTCGCATTATTGGAGGGATCTTATCGAGTGTTGGATCCATTGTTGGCCTTTGGCCTAGACCCATGTTCTGAAAGTCCACAGGGTTCCAAGCCAGTTCATATGTGCTGCCTAGAAAACACCTACGAGGCTCTTCAAATCTTACAGCGCTTTGGTGGATCAATTCTTGACACCGACAACCTGGGTAGGACCGTGCGGCAGCGACTCGATTTCACTTCGAGGCGGTCTCTCTTCTCCTGCCTCGTTGCAAAACGGAAGAACATTGGACAAGCACTAAAGCACTGTACTTTGTTTTATATGAACCCACATTCTCTGGGTCATTGGATCTCTACATGGACTCGGCATCTTGTCACAAACGTCATGTGGTTTGCGTGCTTTAGCATGCGCACTCTACCGGGCTATCTCTTCTGATGATGTACAGACTTGTGAGAAGCTTTACTATCTTGGCTGCCCTTTGGAGTGTGAGCTGCCCTTTCCTGTGGTTGTGACACCATTAGCTCTGTCCATACTCCAAAGTTCTTACAAGGTGATGGCGTGGCTGTTAAGGAACGGCGCGACTGTTTCAACCATCATGGTCCATCCTACTAAGGATACCTATTGCACAGTCCTCGATCTTATTTTAGAACGACCCAGCCTTAACAACCTTCTTTCAGCATTTTTAGATGTATACCTTGCAGAGAGGGGATCCTTTGCACGTGAGCAACGCAGTATTCTTAACATACCTCTCATTGCAGGCAACATGGACTCATAATATTGCTGAACAAACTCCAGAGCAAGGCCTTGGGATGTGGTGAAGTCACGTAAGCAACTCGTACCATTCACCGAAGCAGCAAGCGGCTAACTGATATACAGAACATTCTTGCTGGATATTTCAGGTGACTTCGTCTTTAAAAGCACCACAAGGCTTGAATCGCTCAGTGCCATCATTGATCAGAAGGATATCCGTCATCAGAACCGGACTCCTCTCTTTGTCGCAGCCGCGCAGAACAATGCGAAAGCGTTAAATGCTCTACTTCGTCATGGAGCCGATGTTAACACAACTGACGACAGAAATTGCACGCCTCTATTTGTTACAGTTGAGCAAGGGGCGATGGACGTCGTAGAGTTGCTCATCGGTTGCGGTGCCCATGTCGACGTGATGAATGCTTCATCTCACGGACTCTTCGCTATGGCTTTCGTACAGAAATTGTGGATAATGGTCGACACTCTTCTCTAGGTCGGCCTATCAAGCAAGAGAATAACGTGGACGGAAGAAATCTCCTCGGCCTCGTGACTTTATGGACTTGCCATCCAGGCACCAAACCCAACATTGGACTCTTCAAGGGGCTCCTAGATCTTGGCGTCGATCTATATTTATGTGACAAGTTTGGCTCTTCTGCATTCCATCATCTTTTTACAAGACCTTGCCGGAGTTACTTGTTGTGCATGTTGGGCATGAGACTCGATCATAAGTGGAAAAGCTCAACAGCTGGTCTGACCATTTCTTCTCCAACGGAGTAGATACCTTGGTTGATATAACTTATAGCCTTCGTTATGCCAAACCTTCAATCAGAATTGAAGGTGTCCGCCAGCCATGTGGCCTGGGAACCCCTGGTGCGCATAGTTTGTTATGTCGAGCAGCCTGCTGGGGTGCGGTCACAGCGATTCAGAACCTTACCAAGCTCGGTATTAGTGATCTTGAACATCATTTTCATGAACACGGATCGCCCTTAAATGCTGCCATTCAAAACCACAGATGGGAGGCAGTCAAGTTTCTTATACTTCATGGCGCTACGGTTCCTAAAGATCTTTGGAGGCCCAAGAATTCTATCCCGAGTACTGCAAACCCAGATTCTATTATTCGAGAGTGGCTATTTGTTGGCAGGCACACGGAGCGAAAGCGAGTTTCACTTGGCCTTTGGAACAATGAGCTGAAGATCAAGAGCTGGTCTGGGGTATGAGTTGTTCGGGTGTCATTACAATGGCGAGATAGGAAGTGTTCCGTGGAGAGCATCTTGGAATACGCCAAACGAAGGCATTGGCTCGAGATTGAGTACAAGTCAAGCGCTGTTCGAGATACTCAATTGGCGCGGCCAAAAGAAAGATGCGGGAGCGTGTCGAGTGTTGAACGCCAGGGCTATTGCGGAGGATGTAACGGTCGCTCAGCGCCGCAAGACTGATGGCCAACAAAGCAAGCAGCTACGCATACCCGCACAGCAAATCACCTGCAGCTTCTACCGACCTGTCAAAACGGTCGATGGGGTTCAAGAAATTGCAACGCTGGGTGCAGCCGATCATTTTCTTCGTCCCGGAGAATCCACTCGGCGACCGGCACCGGTCCGGAGGACGGTGCTGGCCTTTCGGGCCGTTAGACTCCACCTACTTCCGGTGTGATGGATGTGCCTGCTCCTCAGGGAGCAAGAAAACACCGAACCTTGATATAAGGTATCAAAATAAACTTAGCAAAGAACACCCTAAGCTTAGGCTCAATTTACCTAATATTTTTTATCGCTTAGGGTCAAGGTCCTGAGTTTTCTTTCCTCCCCTAGCTGTTCTAAGGGAGGTAAGAAGATCAGGACCGAGTGACGAAAATATTGAGGTACATTGGCCTGAACTTTGGGGGCAGAGTTCCACTTCTCAGTGATCCGCAACACTGAATGAACATGTCGATAGGAGGCGCAAGTAGATCAATCATGGCAGGGTATGTTTCATTCATATATTCGTATATACACTCTATTTCATACAAGCTATTGTCACTCGACCCAATAGGGAATGACGTTTGGGTATCTTTTATGCCGTCGGTAACTTCAGGCGGCGCAGCAGGACTCTATCCACAATCTCATCGAAGAGATGGTGATGATCAGCAGAGCTGAACCTTTTCTCAGTCGCGACGATTGTCGAACTGACTCGCTGCTTCTGGGCATCATGGATGTCGCAGCGTCATTCTTCATTCGCATTCACCATTTCCAGGTGCACGCTCAGACATGGACTTCAGCAGCGTTCTTCTTCTTGTTCTTCTTGATACCAACAAGGCCAATGATCTCCTCCCAGAAGCCAGTAGGAGGGTCAACGATCATGGCGCGTTCTTCGTAAGCATCAATGACAGGTCGCTCCCAGACAAGATCACACTCCTTGGCACTGATGACCTTGGTGCGCTTGATGAGCTTCCAGCCGAGATACATGAAAGGAGCGATGATTTGCATGGTGTAGTTGGAGAAGAAGTTCTTCGCATTGAAGGGAGCCAAGGATGTGTATCCATAGGTGTAGCAAACGACTGTGTGAAGGATAAGAGCGATCCAAGCACAGTAGGGCTGGAAGTAGCCGAAGTAGGGCATCTTCTTGCGATCAACGCCCTGAGCCTTGCAAGCACGGTAGTAGAAGAGGAAGGTAATGTTCATGGTGATATAATCCACGATACCTCCTCCAGTAATGAGAGCGAGAAGGATGGTCAGGGCCTCGGCGGACGAGCTGTCGAGCTGAAGGAAGGCCAGCAGAGGGAAGACCATGGTGACGGCGAAACAGTAGATAGGAATACCGTTCTTGGTGGTCTTACGAAGGAAGGCAGGTGCACGGCCATCGAGGGCGAGACTGTACAGCGAACGAGTTGCGCAGTATGTGTACGTGTTACCGGCAGAGAAGATAGTCGTGAAAAGGAGGGCGTTGACGAGATGGGGCAGTCCCTCGATTCCAAGGTTAGACATGGCGATGACCCACGGCGAGGCAGCAGCTGTGCCGTGGCCGGATCCGGTGCCGAGATGGACCTCAACAAGAGTCTCATCAGTGTGGCTAAGAACGATGCCACAAGTCAAAGCAGCGCCGATGAAGAAGAGGCCGAAACGGAAGTAGACAGTCTTAAAGGCAGTCTTGACATATCGGCTGGGGTGCTTAGATTCGGCGGCGACCATGGAGATATAGTCAGGACCGACAACAAAGAAGGCAGCGGATGCCAATGCGCCCATGAAGCCTTCGAGACGTCCAAGATCACCTTCAGTACGAAATGTAGCAAATGCGTCGTGAACATTTGACCAGTAGCGGAAACCATAAGCGTCACCCTGAGGGTTACCCCCGACCATTGTCACAAATGTAAACATGAAGAGGATAAAGATCAGAAGGACCTTGCCGAGGGCCAGCCAGAACTCAGCTTCACCGAAGACACCAACAGCAAGGAGATTGAGCACACTAGAAGAGGAGACGAATGTTTAGCATGCATACACACATAGACGGGGAGAGAAAGGGAAGCAGAATTGATCAAAGAGACCATGGAGCGCATCCGTGACGATGTCCATCAGGATGCACTCAGGGTTCAAGCCTTACCCATATGCTATGATGACTGCAATGATGAATCCAGCAGTTGGACCAGCGTCAGTAACAGTGTCACTCCAGAATGAGACAACAAGATTCAGAGCAACGATTTCGAAGGGGATCAGAAGAGCCTCGTAGAAGAAGAAGTTCCAGCCGACCATGAAGCCTAGGGCGTCGTCAACCCAGTGTCCAGCAAGACGGATGAAACCGCCAGAGACAGGCATATAAGTGTTCATCTCAGCGATAGAGTTGTTGGTGAGACCGAGGACCATGGCGTAGAGAGCTGTGCAGACGAGGAGACTGCCGGGGCCGCCCTTGGCCAGACCGGCACCGATACCGATGAACAGACCAGTACCAACAGTGCCTCCGATGGAGAGAAGTTGGACCTGACGGTTGTTGAGACGGCGATGAAGACCATCAGCATTACCACCATCAGATTCGGCGATGGGGCTGGGGCTCTCGGCCCTCTTGGAGGCCTTTTCGGAGTCGGAGGACATGTTGGAGATGTTTCGGCCGAGTTGCTTGCTGTTAGTCGATAGGACAGCTCAAAACCACGTTGTCAACCTCAGAAGATATCTGGGGTTGAGAACATGTGGAGAAGGGAGATGGGGAATGAAGAGAAAGAGAGTAAGAAGAGGAAGTCAAAGAGAGAGCGAAAGCAAAGGCATTTATGAGAATGGGACTCTTAGAGACGATCCCAGAAGAACAACCCACAAAGTCGAGACTCAGACATGGTGGTGGTGGAGAGGTCAGTGGGTCGTCGTGATCAATCCTTCGATGGTTGATGAACCCTTGCTGAGGAGTGAGAGCGAGAATTGCAGGCATCGCGTCATTATGGAGTCTGGTTAAGTAACTGGAGAAGCCAGAGGACGAGTCCGAGTGAAGATGGTGGATATCGTCGATATTAGAGGAGGCGGAGGCAACTGTTTTGTTCTCCACTGAACCTCTCTCATCAGGAAGAGTGTCCTAGCAGTACCCATCAAACAACCTCATGAAGCTCAAGGATGACAAGAGTCCGTCCGTTCAACGAGAACGCGTCTTGCAAATTAAGCTTCTCCTTCTCCATGATGTTCCTTTCACAAGTCGCCGAGATCGTCGCATCGCATTCAGATACGTACCGCTCTCGTTACTGTTGTTGTTGTAGAATGACTTATAAAAACTTGTTGACGAATGGCGATCCGAAGGAAGTTTACGAGATGAAATGCCAAGACAGAGCATGACGTCACAGTCTCAAATTCTTCATTTCAGGTCACTGAGAGATCACGTGCATTGCCTCCTCACGTGACGTACTCCATGATTCCTTTGCGGCAAAGGCGCAAGAAAGCAGTGAACCAGTGGATCCTCGGCTGAGAAACTCTGCAGAGTTTTTCTCGATACCCTGTAGAAACAAGCAAAGACAAGCAGTACATGATTCGTTACAGAGTCTGACAGTGGATGATGTGGGTACAGGAAGAAATATGGTGCGGTTTACACGGACATTCCGCTGTCAAAGACCAGAATCGGTAGCTGGACCCGACCACCTCGCTATAGGGATGGCCCCCGATCGTGTGTGAAGAGAGTCCAATGGACTATCAGAGGGAACCCGGTTTAAGGGGACTCATTTACATAATGGATTGCAACGTTGGAGACTGAGCGGGAAGGGCGATGTGATATGACGACCGTTGTTGATGGAAGCAAGTGTAGATCCTCGAGGAACAAGAAAGTTTACATGCCAATGCGCCGACATCACAACTAAATTCAGGGTCTTTCACATAAACAATCCCTTGTTGGCCATGACATGAAGTCCAAATCCGCCCATCCCAAGCTTGAGGCTCAACGGCAGAGCGACCGCCAAGTTTCTCGTCATTCTTTTGCCTCATTCTCTCACTCGGAGAAAAAAAACAGAGAACCGCCACCGCCGAATCATCGCTTACTCGAGACCCAGAATAGGCAATGCGTCTAGGATTG